>NC_051164.1:59709337-59735503 GCF_013339745.2 Dermacentor silvarum
CTCCTTTACACAAACTCCCCATTGTTTCCCTGGCATCTTCACATAATTTTCCCCCCCTTTTCCAGAAAAGTACTGGGCGAATGCAACTGGTGACCAATAATATTTACGCTAAATATCCGCACCGTCTGTCCTTATATTAACAATATTTTTTTTACTATTGGAAAATGCTAGTCTCCTCTTTTTTTCTTTGCAAAGTATATTTCGCTATCCACTATGTCGCTTGATCGCGCACAACAGTATGGCCTCGTAATAACCATTTTACCGCTAAACGCATTGCAAACGAGGCGCAGCGAGAGGATAAACCATCAACGAACGCTACGCTCAATCACCTCGGTGGCGGCGCAAGCGGAGCAATTCTGCCTTCCGCTGCTGCACGAGCGTCATGCTAACGCATACGAGCACACCAGCGTTCCTGCTGAGCTGCAGTGTGTATTTTCTGTTCGGAGGAGGTAACGCCAACTAGAATTTCACCGAATGCGTTTCATCTAATATTTGTAATAAATGCCACCGGCGTTAGTAAACCAGCGTTGGTTGACATGCGTTGTAGCTACCGAGACGCCGTTCCTTCTATACTCAGCTGGAGTTGCCTTGCATGGTGCGTGCGCGCCAACATGTGACACCCGCGTATAGTTACTGTGGTATAAAAGTTACGACCAGGGATAAGGTGCCTCAGAAAGGCTGACTAGCATTACCATAGGTGGACCTAACTTCGTCAAAGGAAATTGTACCTGAAAAGGAAATCGTCTTATGAAAAATGGTCAAAGGCAATTGTCTATAGGTGGACCTATCTTCGTCGGAAGCTTTTAACGAAGATACGTCATCCTATCCCAAACGTAGACCATTCTTTGTGAGGCAACCTTATTTCTGCTTGTAACCTTTACACCCACAGTGTGCTACTCCAACTGTCGGCGCCCTTGACACCGTCGGAGGATTCAAGCGCAACGCTGGAAACTTGCTACCGCAGTCAATGCTTCGTCCTTCGGGTGAATCTGCTAAATTATTATTGCGATAGCAATTATATGGACACTCAAAAGCAGATTTCTGCCGTCCGGCGTCGCCGTCGCGCCGTCGCCGTGAGGTTCCGTATGACGTCATTTGGAGATGAAATCGTCGCCGCGCGCGCCGCCGAACGCTGTATGTGCGAGTGAAAGGGCGCGAGGGACGCGCGCTTTCACAGGGAAGGACGCACGGCGGAGAACAAACGCGCGTTCTGCGCCATGCTCGCTTAAGGGCTGCAGAAGTAGGGCGTCTCTTTTCTCCTTTACAATGACCATATAGTAGAGCAAACGCGCCTTCTTCAGACGCGCGAGAGTCCGTGGGGGAGGGGGAGGGGAAGGGAGCCGACGTTTAGCTGCGGCACCAAGTGCCTATTTATATCAGAGGCTCCAGCAACAGTCACCAACGCCGCACGCATTTGAGCTAACGCGGGCAAAACGCCGATGGCGTCGACAACAGTTCTGCGTGTTGTTGCTACCAGAGCCGCTCACCTTACTTCGTATGACATTGCTCTGTTGCTATCGCATTCATTGCTTCGCCCTTAGGGCGAAACTGTGACATTTTTTAGTACCATTTTCTCAGACTCTAAATATTTAAAGTGTTAAGGTAAAGGCATACGCTATTGATGTATACAGAGCACTATATGTGATCACCATTTATAGTTATACACAAGCTTCTGAAAAATCTCAGAAGCTCATCGTAGGTTACCAGACCATGTACGGAGGTCGCTTGGTTTTTCACAAGCATTGGGCTCCCGTCGGAATACGCAGGTTAATGCCACTAGTTCAGGCTATGGCGTGATCGATGCATCGTTGTTTTCTTGAAATCGCCAGTACATTTTTATGTTCTCTACGGTATTGTCATCTTTATGGAGGGCTACATTCCTATAAAAACAATGAAATTCGTTTTGAACACAATATTATTCACTATGAACCTTTGCACCAAGATCTGCATTGGCCTCGCCAGTGGAGATGTTTCAACCTATGAGCTGTTACAATTATGGTCGGCAACCTCCGCAAAAGCACTGCAAAAGCTGCAGCACGTGCTTTTGTACCTGCGTGTAACCGTCCAGTGAAGAGTTGCTCCCTCCTGACGATGAAAACGTCTATAGCAACTAGTAATTGGTTTCTTGAACTATCTACAACTGAAAACTTGCTTCTGCATATATAAAAGAGGAGATTATGTGATATCAGATAATAACATTACCAGCTACTTGCAATAGATTAAAAGGAAGCAGGAGGTCTTGTTTTCTAATTAAATATGTGTGTATAAGAGGTTGGCTTCACAAGTGATGAGGGTTATTATGTTATTTCCTCTCGTTTAGGCAAATAGCACATAGGAATGGTAGGCAGACTCAAACAAACAAACAAACAAATAAACAAGGGCTAAATGCACAGAAACAAAACCAAGCCAGAACTTAGCGCTGCTAACTTTCTGAGTACTTAGATTGCCATGATTGTGACGTGTCGACATTCGCAGGCGCGTGTGCGACGTTGCGCACTAATTTATCAAAGCGACGTTTCTGCACCTCTTTTTTCTTTTGCGATTTCGTTCATGCGTTGACGCGATCACGCACGCTTATCACACTTCGAGTTTACTGTTAGATACCTCCGAAGAGGGTGAAGTCTGCCTATACAATGCTCTAGAGAAATGCATGATAGAGGCATCTTGCAGCGCCGCAAAGTGCTCAAACCATTAGGCCACGATCGCACGCCTTACTTCTCTCGAGCCAAAGTCGTCCTTTGAATCTTCTGGCGCGTGTGACGTGCCAGTTCCTGACATTATTCTCTCCCGACAGCAAGCGCTTTGAGCCGCTGTGTTAGAGTGCAATGCGTTCGCCATTGGCTCACATTTTCAGACTACACAGCCTCGCGATCGGCCCACGTTTTGGGGCCAGAGGATGCTACCTCGAAATAGGGAAAGTCTTGCTTAAATGCGATATCACTAAATGTAAGTGCCAAGTTGCCATCTTTCTGTACCCTTCTTGGCCTCCATATAGCACTTCCCGCAGCAGCGGCTCCCTCAGAGTACCGAAAAACAATCTCGAAGAGCCGTACTGTGCCCAACAGGTGCTGGAAGCCATCGGTGATGGCATGCCCTCCACTATTTGAACATCGCTTATGGCGAGGTGCACAGACGAAGACTTCGCAACTATTTTGTTGGCAAACCAGGCCTGCAATACGCACCCATTAAAACAGTCGGCAACGTAAAATGTGATCATACTGCGACATTCGGAGTGATATCAAAGCAGCATTAAGTGCCAGAAGTATATCTTCAAAAGCTTTCAACAGAAATATCGAGGTCACCGTACGAAACAAAATATTAGCACTGAAAAGTACTGATCATGCACTACCATGCACCATCCAGAGACTGCAGAAAACACGTGGCGCTTACTGTTTCGCTCCCGGCAATGACGTCATACCCCTGCGGCCATCCAATCACCGTCAGCCGCTGAAGCAGCCACCAGGACAAGTGTTCCAGCAGGTGTTGCGAGCTGTGAGCCGACAGCAACTCGTCTACCACCCGTAGCAAGCGCACGTCTTGCACAGACACGAGTTCGTTCTCATCAGCGGCCTTCGAGCCAGAGGCAGCCCTGATTGGTTCGAGCCAGTCGGAGAGTTTCGCGTTGGCGATGGTGCTTAGTATCTTGCGCAAGCTGGTTACCGCGGGCTTCGAACTGGTCCGTGATGCTCGCACGGTGTCCAGGACGGACAGGATTTTCTTTTCCACGGCGAGTCGACGAACGACCTCGTCCTTGTCCGGAAGGGTGGCGTTGTAGGCGCTATGCATACGTCGGTAGTAACGCGTTCGGCTCTGGGTCATCTCGAGGGAGCGCACGAAGTCGAGCCACAAGGACGCTTGTGCGCTGGCCTGCCAGTAAGCAGGAAGACAAGTTCGTTGTTTTTTTTTTTTACAGCGGGGAAGTGTTTATGTCCTTCTCACTATAGGCATAAAAGCAAACTCGAGGAACTGACGTATTAGGGAGCGCAGACAGAACTGGAACTTACACGGAAAATAAAGAGCGGCGGTCCCGTCGTGCGTGTCTAGTTTCCTCCGGGCTCCTTGAGGTGGCGGTATAGCCTTCCACGCGAATGTTTGCCGCCGATTACGACCGCCGATCAAAATAAAAGTGTCTGTGCATGTGTCTGTCTTCGCAATGACCGCCGTGCCCGTTCAAGAGAAATAAAATTTGCTAATACCTCTGATCGAAATTCTGTGTCACCTCTATGTCGTGTGCAAAACTGCTTCGCTGGTAATCCACTTTCACCGCATTGGAATGGCGCGTGATTTTTTTCTCCTATAAGTGAACTTCCTCAATACGAATAGCTGACGGCTGGCGCTTTATAGTTCCTCTCAAAGCAGGAGTCACTTACCTCGATGAACAACGTTAGGACCACAGTGGTGTTGGACTCGTAAACTGGGGCTGAGTTCACGTAAGCGCGGAACCACGTGTCGATATCCCACATCAGGCTCAGGCTGAGGACACGTTCCAAAGGGCGCAAACCCGTGTCAACTCTCTCCGCGACGTCAAAAGGCCACGGTAGAGAATTGAGTGCGAAGAAGTGCTTGAAGCTGTCCAGAGATGGCGCAGCTTGTCGCTGGGTGCACTTGCGCAAAAAGTCCGTCGCCATCCTGCGCCATAAGAACAGGGACCGAATTCACAAAGCATTCCTTCTCTGAGTGCTTTCTGCCACTGGCCATGGCGCCTTCACTAATAAAATGCCCAGCATCGGTGTATCTTCGTTTCTTGAAAAGGTCCCTAACGAGGCGCACCTTAACCAGGCGAAAAGTGCGTGGTAATAGGCAAATAGTGTTTCGAAGCTATATTACACGCTAAGCGAAGCAGCACGACGAAAGGCAGTCGCAGGACTTAAAAAGGGCCAACAAGTGAAACGCCAAATCAGTGTAGACAAAAAAAAATGTCGCAGTTTCGCCCGAAAGGCGAAGCATCAATTGCGATAGCAAATTAGTAGAGAGCTATAAGGAGTAGGGATAGTAGTTTCATCGGTGGCATAAACTTGGACACATGCGCTTACTAACTGAATTAACAAGCGTGGTGTCAGCGCGCACAAGCAAACATGAATAGACTCGATGACCGCAGACAACCACTGTCAAAACGTGGGCATGGGGAAGCGCGGCCGCCGCAGCGAGCGAAGGGTTGTGCGGTCTATCGCGTCAACGGAAACTGAGCGGCGTACGCACAGCGCATACAAAGGTCAGAGCCGTGTGAAGATCGCTTTCAAGCTACGGTGCGCGCGACAACACCGACAGCCGTCGCAGGCGCAAAGTACAAGAACGCATTTGGTGGCAGAGTAGACGCCGTCCCCCCCCCCCCCCCCCCTCCCTCCCTCCCTCCCTCCCTCCCGCGCTGCCTTCCCGATTTGCTCCTTTCGCGTGGGAGACTGCGCCACCAGTTACCCTTGCGCCCTGTTGCAAGACACGCATTTGGTGCCGCAGCACAGCGTACCCCCTCTCTCTCCTTCTCATACCCCCACGGCCTTTTGCGCGACAGAAGTCGCGTTTTCTCAACCGTTGTGCGTTCGCTCTCGGTGAAGTCCCGCGCCCCCCGCGCGCTTTCACTCGCACATACGGCGTGCGGCGACGATTTTATCGCCATTGGACTTTATACGGAACCTCACGGTGACGATGACGACGACCCCGATGGCAGAAATCCACTTGAAGTGTCAATATAATTGCTATCGCAATAAAAGTATATTCTTCCAAAGCCCTATTTTGGTTGTGAGAGAGAGAGAGAGAGAATAAACTTTACACAAATGAGCACATGAGCGTAGGTTGCTCCTCCGCTATGCGGTAGGCGGTACCTTCAGCCAATTTTACCGTAATACGTTGAATAATAGAAGAGGAATTGAAGCGTAGATTTTTTTAAATTGTACGCAAAAGCATCAGCTCCGCTAGGTCAGTGTGACACCACGGATTTCGAAATTATTTTTTTTCGGCAAATTTCTGAAAACTGTCCACGTTAAGCCTTTGACTCTTCTGCAATACAATGCAGCCCTCTTTACCGATAACAAACTAACTAGACCAGAACAGGCGCCGTCAAAATTTGTGACGTCACGACGAGGTGGCGCTGGAACCTCAAGGCAGCGTCGGTATACCGTTTTTCGTGCTTGCGCTAATTCTGGCTAACCAAGCCTCTTCTGCCGGTAAGAGCAGCTGTTTCGGCATTGCAGAAGGCTAATTTACAGATGCAGCTCAACCTTGTTTTAGGTGCTGCCATTCAAGGGAAAGCGGGGCGAGTTAGTTTCCCGTGACGGTGCGTGGTCGGCGATCTGGCAGTGCGTGACTTTATTTAACAGCGGAGCTGTGATGATTGTTGGAGTTTAGTGGCGCAAGGGCCAGGTATGACCAAAGAGCGCCATGACAGTATTAGTTCGCAGTGAAGTGATGAATTGAGAGAAGTAGATGTGACATGGCTGTAAAGGGGCCTAAAATAATCGCTGTAAAGTGCGTAAAATCTACACGGAATAAGATAATGGCAATGACTGGTGACGTGTACTATGAACGTAAAAGAGGCATTGCTAAACAATGATATGATATACAAGATATGTCAGATATAAAAATTGTCAAAAAACACTACTACCTAAACAGAGCCCTTGAAACACAAGGGCCTGGAGGCATGTGCTTATACAAAACTATCACAGCGGCATCCTCTTGAGAGAGGATGCGCTACGAATTTGTTGGGCTTATAACATGCAGGACCACTTCGTTCAAGAAACCGAGGACTGCTCTGGTGTTAAACAGCGGTTCTTCACCAATAAACATCATAGGATGAAGAGGGATATGATAGTGGTATGCTACAGGGAAATGTTTCCTTCTCTCTACTTCGGCTTCCCGACACTCCAGGAGGACATGGAGGACGGTCAGCGTCTCACCACATCTACGACAGGTTGGTGGTTCATCACCTGTCAACAAAAAACTGTGGGTTCCGTAGGTGTGTCCTATTCTCAGCCGACTGAATAGGACGTCAGTTTGCCGTGTTTTCGCTACGGGGGGCCAGAAACCTAACTGTGGTTTAATCAAGTGAAGCTTATTACTTGTTTCAGCATCCCACAAGCGTTGCCAGTGGCTTCGCAGTTTCTTTCGCAAGAAAGGTTTCAGATCTGTTACAGGGACAACAGGTGTAGGGTTAATAGCGTGCGACGTTATTGACCTAGCCATTCGGTCAGCTAGCACATTACCCTCAATGCTTCTATGGCCAGGCACCCAGCATATAATGACATGCTGGTTACATACATACGCTTGACATACCCAGATGGTGGACGGGGTCTAGTATTTTTAATGCACTTGGCGTTGCGGAATGATAAATTATAGACCCGTAATCAAGGCGTGAGAGGATACAGCGGAGCTGTTCTTAGTGTAGCGTGCGCCGTCGATGACAACGCCGTCAGGCAGGAGCAGAGCCGGAGAGGTCAGGTGACCCGCTCGCCGGGAGGAGAGGAGCCGACCAATCGGAGCGCGCACCGGGGAGGAGGAGGAGAGGAGCCGGGGTATAATAGCACGTGTTCGCGCCGCGCTATCTTCGCACGACGGACGCCGCTCGGCGTACGTCGCAAGGTAGATATACTTGGTAGCGAAGCTTCCATAGAAGCCCATACGTTCAAAACATGGTTGCTTACCGGCGGACCCGCCGCGGTAGCTCAGTCAGCTAAGGCGTTGCGCTGCTGAGCACGAGGTTGCGGGATCGAATCCCGGCCGCGGCGGCCGCATTTCGATGGAGGCGAAATGCAAAAACGCCCGTGTGCTTGCGTTGTAGTGCACGTTAAAGAACCCCAGGTGGTCAAAATTAATCCGGAGTCCTCCACTACGGCGTGCCTCATAATCAAAACTGGTTTTGGCACGTAAAACACCAGAAAGAAGAAGATGCTTACCGGCGGTTCATGGGGCTTAGCGCCATCTGTGTGAGGAGGGAACACTTCCGGCGGAAGAAAAAATAATTTGACGTCAAATCCGTCAAAAACAGAAGTGACGACATTTTGTTCTCATAGGCGCGAAATTTGTTTTCGGAGGCCTGCCATTAGAGCTGTATATTGAAATGCCCCGCCATTCGACTTCATGGGCGTTCCGAGTTTTCAGCGCGAAAAGCGATGCCGGAAAAGATCAGCCGTACGGGTGTCGAAATCGCATCGCTGCACAGAACATACTTTCTTAGGAGGCCGACGAACACTTTGGGCGTAGATTGCGTTGAGTGCTCGTCCTTTCGTCGGACGCCAAGCCCGTCGGCCAGCGCTGTTGCGCGAAAACAACTAAGTAAACAAGTATCTGACGGTCGCTACTATTACTTTTGACTGCACAGGTTAAGAAACAATAAAACTACCCGCGTCACCTAATTCAGGCAAACGTCGACATGCAACACATGTGAGGGGGGCGTATTGTGTAACAGGTGAACTTTACGAGCGCGCCTTTCCACGCACTCCAAGAGTTGCATGGCATTGCAAGTGATAGCGGCGTCAACGCCCACCGCTATCGATGGGCGCTCTCACGGTGGGCCCTGAAAAAAGGTATATATTGATAATGATCTAGTAAAATACAGTATCTTTTCTCGCCATGCATGTATAAAATGAATTAGGAATTTTATTTTCGTTGAATGAATCTAACTGCGTCTCGCTTTAATTTAAAAACGCTTTTTTTCTTTACCAGTGTTTATTCCCCCCAAACATAGTCGCGCTTCAATCGCTGCTCCCATAACCACCCTTGCTGATGTCGGTGACAATTGGTTCTGAACCGCTTTTCGCCCGAAGCTTCGCGACCTATGTGAATCGACCTTGTACGTCGTGCAAGAACCATACGCGACAGAAATAGAACGACCACAGCTCCGCTGTTTTGACAGATTTCATTTCGTGGAACTGGCTGCATTTTTCTTCGAATTGGACACATCGGAGAGACATGTATATTAAACTTGTGGTATTGTGACTTCTAGTCTGGAGGAGTCTCGCTCTTTCTTCCGGGCTACAACAAACTTATTGCTTTATTAAGCGTCCCTTTAAGCTACACTTGCTACCGAGATACCTGGATGCCGCAAACTCGGTCCTGCCCGTCAGGAAGATATCCGCCACCCTCGCCTCGTACTCCCGAATCACGTGGGCGAACAGGCTCAACGAACTGTGGTCTTCGCCGGCGCCGCGACTGCGCCATACGGAGCAGACGAAAGCGTCCATATCGGCGCAAGGGTCGACGCTGTAGTTGAGAGTGCCGTTGAACTCCGAAGAGTGCACCGTGCAACCGGCCGTCAGACACGGGCTGGCGGTCATCGGAGCCACTGCACCGTGTCGCAGCCAAATGGAGAGTGTCACGACCACGGCCAGTAGTAACGACAGCTCCACGGCGCACTTGACGACGCACTGCAGGTTCTTGCGCACTGGGTCCACAGTGCCGGCCGGGTTCGGCAACTTTGTTTTCAGAAGCGTGGCCTGCAGCGCGCGATGTAAAATATTCACGTGCAAAAGTGCTTTTGTGTAAAAGCAAGGACGCTCTACTGGGTGGTCCATACGCAGGTTTCAAATGCTGGAAGACCAGCGCTTAGACAAATACACGAAGAACGACACACACACTGTGCTGACTAGCAACCTTATGGATTCATTGCGTCTTGCTTTGAACCTCATACATTCGCAATAAAGAAAAAAAATGGTCAAAGGGGGTTGGAAACAACCCTATTCTAGAAGCCATACTGAAGTTCATATATCAGACTTTTGGACATTGCCGCGGCGGCCGTCTGTCGAACTTCGCTGCAATGCACCAGCGTAACTCGAAGAGAGCAGCTTCACGACGTGATATTTCAAAAAGCGATCCGAGTTTCAACAACTTTGCATTGGCGAGTTGGAGAAGGTAGGCCCTTTTATTAGAGAGTTTTAGATTAGGGGGACGCAAGCGTAGGGGCCCGCTAGCGCTTGGGGCGGCGGTACTGCGCACGCGCAGACCGGTCTGCGCGTGCGCAGTACCGCGGCCCCAAGCGCTAGCGGGCCCCTACGCTTGCGTCCCCCTAATCTAAAACTCTCTATTAACATGCGTATTTATGCCACTTAGTCGTAACGTCTTTGCTGCGTCGCAGCAGAATTGGTGACGGCACGTTTACGAGTAAGTGCGGTAAAAGCGTATGCTATTAGAAGGGCATACCTGCTGTGAATTGCGTATTGAAACTGCTCAAATCCGGGCGGCCGTCTAAAATATCACTTTTTGATGATGGTTATTGTGGTTTGTTGGCGCAAGGGCGAGATGTGGCCAAAGAGCGCCAAGACGATGGTAATGGCTTGTTAGTGGTACGTGAATAGCGAATTATAAGGTGTGCACAAAACGTTAGATGCGGCATGGCTGTAAAGGGGCCTAAAACAGTCGCTGCAAAGTGCGTAAAATCTATACGTAATAAGATTATGGCAATGATTAATGATGTGCACTATGGACATCATCAATGCATTGCGAAAGAATGATACGACTTACAAAATATTACAGATGCAAGAATTGACCGGAAGCACAAGTGCCTAAACAGAGCCCTTGAAACCCAAGGGCGTGGAGGCATGTGCTATTAAACACTATCACAGCAATATCCTCTGGAGAGAGGATGCGCTACGAACTTATTGGGCTAATAACATGTAGCACAACATAGTTCAAAAATGCAATGACTGCGTTGGTGTTGACGATGATTATTGGGGTTAATTGGCGCAAGGGCCAGATGTGGCCAAACAGCGCCAATGCTATGCTAATAGGCTGCTATTGGTGGATGAATAATTAATATTAAGACGTGGATAAAAGATGGCTGTACAGAGGTCTAAAAGATTCGTTGAAATGTCCGCAATTATATATGCATTAAAAGTGGATGATGGTACATGACATGTTATGAAGAAACAATGTGTTAAGAAGAGGTGATATTGACACGTATAGATGTTTATCTTTCACCGGTGGCCGCTTTCCACCGGCTAACAAATGTTAAACGTTATCGCTCGGCGCAGGACGCGCCTGTATCGGAAGTTTCTAGAACGTTATCGATGCTTCTTTCCATTGCCTGTTTTCACCGACGCTTATGTTATCTGATTGCATGACTGACGCGAATTGTCTAGAACTTTCTGGAAGACACGCGGGCATCAGGGATTAATCTAGAACCTTCGATCACTCAGGTATAAAAGCCGACGCGTTTCGCCGCTGAGCAGATTTTCGACGATCGCCGACTGTGTTCGCCGCTATCATTGTGCTTTGAGTGTACCTTGCTTTTGTGGGCACAGGTTCGCCCAATAATCAACCAGTTTCGTTGTACACAGTTTTACGACTGTTTTCTTCAGCGTCACTACTACGTGACTATACTAAAAGAGGTAGCACTAGTGCCTCACCAGGGCCCTTAAGCACAAGGGCCTGGAGGCATGTGCCATACAGGTCACAACTATCGTAGCAGCAGCCTCCGTTAAGAGGACGCGCTACGAATAACGCGCAATAAGTCATCTTGTAAAAATTGTAAAAACTGATTTATGGTCAAAAATTGGTTCTGCTCCAAGAAACAATACCGGATGAAGGGGAATGTGGCATCGGTGTGCTATAGGAAAGTGCTTATTTCGTTCAGCCTCTAGTTCCCGACACTCCACCAAGACGTGGAGAACGGTCAGCCTCTCACCATACCTACCACAGAGTGGAGGTTCACCACCAGTCAGCAGGTAAGAACGAGTGCCGTACACATGTCCTATTCGCAGTCGACAAAGCACGACATCAGTTTGTCGCGATTTTGTTACCGAAGGCCAGTTTCGTAGGTGCGGCTTGATTAAATGAAATTTATTGGAGGTTCCACGGTCCCATATGGATTGCCAAACGTTTCTCAGCTTATTGCGCAAGAAAGGCTTTAAGTCTGTGGGAGGGATTGCTACGGTAGAATTGCAGGCTCTCGTAGTTATGGATGTAGCAAGTTCGTCTGCAAGCGTATTGCCCACTATGCCTCTATGCCCTGCCACCCAACATATTACGATATATTGGTTAGATGCGTACATAGTACACAGAGATGAGTAAAGGTAATTGATTATTGGATTTTTATGTTTCCGTAGAGACACTAAAGCTCTTACTGCGCTTAGAGAGTCTGTAAATAGGACAGCTCTTTCGAGTTTTAATGCCTTTATGTGTTTTACAGCCGACATTAATGCGCATGCCTCCGCGAAAAAGATACTTGTTTCGGGGTGCAATACGTCAGATTCTGAGAAAGATGGAACAATTGCTGCATAAGACACGCCAGCATTGGACTTTGATGCGTCAGTATAAAATTCTAGGCATGAGTATTTTATTTGAAGTTCTCGGAAGTGCATTCTGATGCTTTGTAACTTCGACAAATGACGTGTCGCACTTTATCATTTGCCAGAGCCACGGTGGTGACAGCCTTGCTGGAGCCATCAGTGTGTGCAAATCTAGTGGGACATTCATTTCCTCGCTCAACTCCCTCAGGTGTAGTGTAAAAGGTTTTTTCATTGAAGGTCGGTTTTTAAACAGCGTGGCAGACGTCAAATCGTTAACGGTTTTATAACACGGGTGTTCAAGATGAGATTGCATTTTGAGGAAATATGTGAAACTTATATATGTTCTTTCCAGGTGGAGTGACCACTCATTAGATTCTACGTATAAACTCTGTATAGGACTTGTTCTGAAGGTGCCTGTGGCCAGGCGAATGCTTGAATGGTGAACAGGATCCAAAATCTTCAATCCACTTGGAGCGGTAGAGTGATACACCACAGACCCATAGTCCAGACGTGACCGTATGAGGCTCCTGTACAAGTTCATTAAGCAGTCACTGCCCCATGTCGTGTGCGCAAGAATTTTAAGAATGTTCATTGTTTTCAAACATATGGCTTTCAAATAGTTTATATGTGGAATGAATGTAAGTTTGAAGTCAAGTAAGACACCAAGAAATTTATGCTGCGTGTTCAGAGGTAAGCGCTGACCATGGAGCTGGATACTCGGCTCTGGGACAAGGCCCCTCTTGTAAAGAGGACGCTGGAGCTTTTCTGTGGATTCAGCTTGAAGTCGTTCTGATTTGCCTATGTTGAGACTTTGTTCAATTCAAACTGAACGTGTCGCTCGCCGACTGGGATGTTACACGATTTAAATGCAATCTGCAGATCATCAACATATACTGAGTAAAACATACTCTGTGGGATAAACGAACGTAAAGAGTTCATTTTAACAATAAGAAGGGTACAGCTAAGTACGCTACCATGCGGTACCCCTGTTTCCTGTGTAAATGGCCTAGAGAGGGCATCACCAATTCTAACTCGGAAAGTACGGTGTGAGAGATAACTTTCAATTATGCTAAGCATGTTGCCACGGATACCCATTCCTGATAAGTCTCTGATAATGCCATAGCGCCATGTGGTGTCATAGGCCTTTTTCATGTCGATAAAAACTGACAAGAAATATTGTTTATGAGCAAATGAATTGCGTATGTTTGCTTCAATGCGCAGAAGATGGTCGGTTGTGGAGCGGCCTTCTCGAAATCCACACTGGTAGGGATCAAGCATGTTGTTTGATTCGAGGAAATGCAAATAACGGCGATTTATCATTTTTTCTAAAAGCTTACATAAGCAGCTTGTAAGTGCTATCGGACGATAGCTTGTTACCAAGGATGGGCCTTTACCCTGTTTCGAAACCTGGACAACGATAGCGTCCTTCCATGCCGCTGAAAGGTGTCCGGCTGCCCAAATGTGATTAAGAAGGGCGAGCAATGTTATCTGTGTGTCCGTGTGCATGTTCTTGATCATGTCACACATAATCCTGTCTGCTCCCGGCGCAGAGCTTTTTCAGGCGTTCAATGCTGCTTTAAGCTCGGCAATGTTGAATGGACAGTTGTATAGTTCGTTTCCTCTGCATTTGCGGTCCAGTGTCTTCCGTTCTTCTATTTCTTTGTGTTTAAGGAATGTATGTGTATAGTGCGCGGAGCTAGATACATACTGAAAATGTGTTCCGAGAGCGTCTGCCTGGTCTTCCAACCTGTTTCCTGGATGATTTACCAAAGGCAGCGGATGCGGTTCCTGCCCCTTAAGCCTTCTGAGCGCATTCTACACTTTTGTTTCTTGGGTATACGAATTTATTCCCGACAGGAACCTCTCCCAGCTTGCTCTCCTAGCTTGCCATCGCGTGCGCCTTCCCTGTGATTTAGATTGTTTGAATTGAAGACGGTTTTCTGCAGTTGGGTATCGGCGCAGAATGCCCCAGGCTTTGTTTTGCTTTTTCCGAGCATGTCTGCAGTCCTCGTTCTACCAGGGAACTCGTCTTCCGCATGAACGACCTTTTGTTTGAGGGATGAACTTTTCTGCAGCGTCAGTAATAAAAGCGGTAAAATATAATACAGCATGATCTATGCTAAAATTACTTATAAAGTCTCGTGATAAGTATGTGGATTCCTTAAAACACTTCCAGTCAGCTGAGGCTAATTTCCAGCGAGGGTCATGCGGAGGGGAGTCATGTTGTTTCAACAAGTCCAGTGCCACTGGGAAGTGGTCACTTCCAAGAGAATCTTTGAGCACATGCCATTTTAAATCGGGGAAAAGAGAGGCGGAGCCAATTGACAGGTCTATTGATGAGTGAGAATTATGATAAAGATTGTAATATGTTGGCTCCTTCCCATTGAAGAGACACGCATCAGAGTTCAGAAGAAAGTTTTCTATAAGACGACCTCTTGGGTCACATCGGGAATATCCCCACAACGTGTTGCGAGCGTTAAAATCACCCACAAGTATGTAGGGTTATGGAAGCTGATGAACAAGATTATAAAACTCAGTTTTTACGAGAATATAGTGTGGGGGTATGTATATAGAACATACAGTGACCAATTTATTAAAAAGAATTGCCCGAATTGACACTTCCTCAAGCGCAGTCTGAAGGGGTACATGTTGACAAGCTACGTACTTGTCTACAACTATTGCTACACCACCTGACGACGCAAGAGCGCTGTCTCGGTCTTTCCGGAAAATGGCGTATTGCCGGAGAAAGTTGGATTGTGTAGATTTAAGGTGTGTCTCTTGAACACACAGCACCTTAGGATTAAACCTGTGTAGGATTTCTTTGACGTCATCGAGGTTGTGTAGGAGTCCTCTGACGTTCCATTGTATTTGTGTATTCATGTTGAAAGTGTTTTTTTGTGCTGTGTGTTTAAAAGAGACTAATTTAACCTACAGAGCCGTTGTCGGGCCCTGTGATGCGAGATTTTTCGTTTTCGGAGCGATCGCAAGATTCTCGAGGCTCCTTAGGCGCTAGCGGCACCGTCTCACCGGTTGTTGTATCCATTGCCTCTTGCGAGGCGCTGGACACGCGCTCTTGCGAGCGGTTGGTTTGACGGGAAGGCCACGCCTCGAGGGACTAGGCCCTGGAGGCCACCATCCCGGAGGTCGATGGCCTCTTCTTGTGAGTTGGCGGAGCAGCGCTAGCTGCAGCCGCCGAGGGGGCGGATGGCATCACTGCCGGCTCACTGTGTATGGGCCGGACAGCTGCCGGATGCCGCTGTGGCGCTGCCCCCTGTCGCGCCACTTCGGCAAAGGTGTTCTTTGGCAGGTATGATACCCGCCTTCGTGCCTCTTTGCACGAAATATTTTCTTTGACTTTGTGACGATTTCTTTTTCCTTCTTCTACGACGGGCAGGACCACGAGTAGGCGGCATGCTCGCCTTTGCAGTAGACACATTGCAGTTTGTTTTCACAGGATTCGGATGCATGTTCGTGGGCACATTTTGCACAGGTGAGGCGGCCACGACAGTTCTGCGAACTGTGGCCAAATCTTTGACACTTAAAACAACAGAGAGGATTCGGAATGTAGGGCCTGACTTTGATCTTTATGTATCCTGTCTTAATGGTCTCGGGCAGAACACTTTTACTGAATGTGAGAATAGGGTGTTTCGTTTGGATCTCTTTGCCATCTCGCCTCATCCTAATCCGTTTTACATTGATCCCATTTTCATTTTTCCAGCCCTCTAGAAGTTCAGCTTCGGTTAGATCCATGAGATCATCATCTGAGACGACACCACGACTGGTGTTCATCATGCGGTGCGGGGTGACTGTTATCGGTATTTCGCCAAAAGACACTAAGGCATTTAACTTTTCATGTTGTTTTTTGTCGCGGAGTTCCAGCAGGAGATCTCCACTTGCCAACTTTGTAGCCTTGTAGCCTGGTCCTATGGTCTGGGCCGAACATTTCGGAACGAGAAAAGGTGATGCAACTCTTACGCTCTTGTCTGGCTTCTCACTATGAATAACGTGAAAGCGCAGAAAAATTTGTTTTGTGGCCAAAAAACTGAAATGCTTCTTCGGTGCGCCCCCGTTTCTGGCGGCGATCAGGAAGTGCAGGAAAGGAACCATCCATATATGTGGAATGTGTTTCGGCGGTGGCGCCAGCCACCCACCATGGAGTCCAACAAGGGGACGCTGCAGAAACTGTAGGGGACAGGTCCTGCAACCGCCAATTGTACGCCACCACTATAACCAGATACATATACCCAAGTTAGGATATAATGCACAAGGTTAACCCTTGCTGCCCGCGAAGTCGGAAGTGAAAGGAAAATAAAGAGAGGGCAGGATAGATTGAAAGTGAGAGAGAAAGACAGATTTAAGAGGAGGACAGGAAAAGGCAACTGCCGAATTCCCCTGGGTGGGTCAATCCAGGGGTGCCGTCTACTCAAAGCACCGAAGGGGTGTGTTGCCTCCGCTGAGGCGCCATAGGGGTCGAAGAACTCAGCATTGGATCAACCCCCAGGATCCCCTTTTCTCTGGACACGGCTAAGCCACGCACGGTTAAGCGCGGGAGGGTCCAACCCCCGTGTGCTTGGGTCCATGGTGTCGCAACACACCAAACGCCTGCTTACGCAGGCGCCCCTGCTGGTCAGGATTACACCAGTTTCGCTATATTATTTCCCGAATTTTGCGAAGAAATGCACTGGCATTTAGAGTAGAAAGAAATAAATAACTCAACAAGAAAGACCGAAGCCACAAGCACAAATGTTAGTGAAATCCACATACTATACCTATCACGTGTACAATAGTTGATCCATTACAGAGCCGGAGTTCTCTCTAGCAATTCCGGTGTGAAAAATTCTGCACTTCGAATAAACTGTAACTGGAGGTGGACGAATATAAACTTTTTGGAATAGGAATCGAATACGAATCACATACAAATTTATATTTGATTTGTATTCCATGCCTATTCGTAAATGTTATATATATATATATATATATATATATAAGTACCCGCTGGGGTGGCTCAGTCAGCTAAGGCGTTGCGCTGCTGAGCATGAGGTTGCGGGATCGAATCCCGGCCACGGCGGTCGCATTTCGATGGAGGCAAAATAGAAAAACGCCCATGTGCTTCCGTTGTAGTGCACGTTAAACAACCCCAGGTGGTCAAAATTAATTCGGAGCCCTCCACTACGGCGTGCCTCATAATCAGAACTGGTTTTGGCACTTAAAACCCCAGAAAGAATAAAGAAGATATATTAAGTATCGCATATCGAATAAGAAATGGTGAAACGCAGGCGCATAAACACATTTATGGCAGGTGTGCTTATTCTGCCACAAAAACAGTAACACGCTTGCAATGACTAGTACACAAAAGACAGCTATCACTGTTTAAAGGACCAGTTTTAACACACGATCAATAATTACGATTAAAAGCTGTAAAAATAGCCTCTGAACATCTTTAGAGCCTGATTGCGCACAAGCTTTCCAAGTATGAATGGCTACTGCATGGAATGGATCTTTCCAAAAACACTAATAAATGGTTGGAGAGAAAGATAACAAGTTGTAGAAACAGGTATAAAACCAAATACGATAGAACCAGTTACAAAAATCAACAAGCAAACAGACAGACAGACAGACAAACAATGAAACGAACATCAATGATCGTAAGGTAGAAATAGAAATGCTACATGACTAACCTGCCAGAAATACTAAAGGATAGACTGCAAGCAACACTCCCAGGCAGCCACGTCGGCTACCACCACAAAAGCCATAACAAAGTTTGCATCATTAATTTATTTGAAAACATTTGTCGTTGCTTCAGCTTTCACAATATGCGGTATTTTGTTTAGCGGACGGAGAACCGTGACAAGATTTTCCAACGTCGGTTGCTGCGAAATATTTTGTTCTTTTGGTAATCGAAAATACAGAATGCTTACTTTTGGATAAGAATATGAATATCTCGTGTGTAATATTCGATTCATATTCGAAACTTAGAATGTTCGCCCAGCTCTAACTGTAACGTCTTGTCAGCACTTACCGCCGTTTTTTCTTGAAGTGCTGCCGATGGCACCACTGTCGCTTCTGTTACCGCAGTGTCCAGCGAAACGATTGGGTTCGTACTGCCACTTTTCGCATCCAACAGCAATGGAGGCGCCGTGCCACCGCTTCCGCTTAAGGACCCAGCGGCAGCGTTCTTAGTCGGACTCAACCTGTGTTTCCTTGTACGAACCGGAAATGGACCGAGTCCACGCGCGGAGCTTGCGCCCTTCGGCCGGTTCCGGACCGAACTCTCGTTCGGTTTGTTCGGTGAGTGGACGCGTCTCGTATGCCTTTTGTTAAGCGTGTTGCGGGGACTCGTCTTGGATACGATTCCACCCGATCTCTCTGCTGGAGTCAATGCACCGGTACGCGGAGACCGTGTAGGAGAAGGACCATGCGCCCGGCCGCGTTGAGCGATGCCAACGTCGTGCGTGGAGTCATCTCTGACTGAGAGCCCGGGCTTCCTGTCCTGGGCGTTCCGGGTGACGAGTTCGTTTTGGCCTGTGAAGAAAGGTAAACGTGAATTTACTACCGGGCCGACGTGATCGGGAATGATTTCGTCTTGTCCGCCCTTTTTGCGCCGCTTCTTGTGTTCGGGTGAGTGGTCACTTGATTCTATTAAATGTACGGGGGTTACAGCCGTACCTTTCATGCCTGATGGTAAATGGTGTTCCAGGAAAGAGTCCGACGTATGCTTAAGCACTCACGATAGCGCCGGCCGTGATATATCGAGCGTGTTTACCTGTACGAGAGAAAGGACAATCTTTGTTTGAAGTGGGAAATGAATAAAGCTAACGCACGTAAAACCGTGTAATTACACACTCATCGACATGGCCATCATTATCATCATCGGCCGATTCTTTTACTCTCGTTGCAAGAGGAAATCTTCTCCCTGCGAGTTTTTATTATCCTTCTATTATTGCGCCATTCGAAGTACATCTCCAACCTGGCGAAAACACGGCCAGAGGCCCTCTTTTGATGGCGCTTGGGGTGCCCGTAGTCAAGACATGGTACAAAGCAAGTACACACTGGAAAATTAGTGACGCTAGAAGTAGTGACGAGAAGCGATAACAATAAAGCAAAATACTAGCGCACGTATATTTAACAGACATGCCCTCCGTAATGTAATCCGAGCTACAATTTATCTCAAAAGGCGTTTGCCGCACCATGGAAACTGCAGGACTGCGTAGCTAATTGGAAAGTTGAATGTCCATCGAGATATGTTCATCCACACCACACGTAGCCTGCTCACCACGAGAATAACTGGCAGTATACGACGTGCATGCGGAAAGGTCCTAACATGTAATGTACCGCTGTAACGTATCACGTCCGCCAACAAGTTAAACTCACTAATCCCGCGAATAACCTGACATTTACGCCCGGAACTATATTCCGCTGCGCATGGATCTTGCCTGTGCATTCTACTTGCCTTTTGGAGTATTGCAAAAGATTTGCGAGACTGAGGGTAGGCAAAATACTTCGTTGGCAATACACATAGGTGAGTAAAAATGCCTATGTGACAACGTGCTATACAGAAGGCAAATAGAGAGCAAGAACAGTTACACGAATAAGAAAAAGAACAGTTACATGAATAAAAAAAACTGCATATGCGGGCGTCAGTGATTCGTGAAACTAACAGAGCTGTCACTGCTCGCCTTGGGATGAACATTGACGCCAACTGTTTCAAACTATAGAATATCGTACAAAAATTGCAGGGCCAACTCCGGCGCCAGTGTCTACGACAGCTAGCATTGTGGTGGTTATGCCAAACCCAAGGTGATGGGCGACCGTTAAACTCCATGAAATGCGCCCTTCTGGCTTCCAACAATAGAACAGATGCCACGTTTTAAGGTCTCCGTTTCCTCGTGCCTGTATAACGTGTACAAGACACAGTTGTTTCGTGTATGTAGCTTACCGAGTAGACGTTCCGTGTACAGACGCGCGATCTTCTTCTTCTTCTTGTCTTCTGAACGTGTGACTCGTACCCACTATGGATGGTTGGCCAAGACTCGGGTTGACTTAATGAATATCGAATTTCGCGATAAATGATAAATTCGATGTAACGGATGGAGGAAAATCAATGACGTGGTCTGAACTCAAATGTACTAAACATAATTACGATAAAGGATGCAGATTCGGCTAGGCAATCGCTTGGAATCAATAATAAATTCCTGAATTTGAGGCAGAGCATTGGGATAGTTGGATTTAGACAAAGACATGTTCCAGCGAGCAAGCAAAGTGAGAAGAGGTGTGGAGACAAAAGGACTTCATTATTGCCAATATCGATTCCGCAAAGCACGAAACCGCTCTTACAGGTAATCGAGTAATATTTTCACGAAAGGAAAAGAAGAGACACTCACAAACTTGCCAGTATCATTTTATATACAGAACGGTTCATGTAATAATCTGCATTTTCAGCTTTGTGTTTCCCCAAAACACGTGTGTTGTCTAATTAGGGCGTGCCAAGGGTTCTTCTGCAGTTGTTAGCAAGATGGCCTGATCTCGTTAAAGCCCACACCTGTGCACGGTGCTCCCTCAACCTGTCGTAAACACACTTCCCAGTCTGGCAGGTACAGGCTTAGGCGGGATCGGGCCATCTTTTCAAAGTGACTGCAGTTGAAGACCAGCGTTCTACCCTTTCTGTCGTGCTGTTGTCTCTGCACCTGTCTTAATTTTTTCTTACGCGCTGGAACATGTATCCGAATAAATTCCTGGACGGCTGCGCAAACATCCCTGCGTGTGTACTCAAGCATGGTAGCTTCCAAATGAAAGAACAAGGGAAATTGTCAGGCCCAGGCGAACTTGGCGAAATCAAATTTTGAAGATTCTCTTTCTCAACATAGTAAGGCGATGGCGCATCCAAAATGTGTGATAAATTTTTTCCTCCTTATTACAGAAAATTGAAGGGGAGGAATGCTTCAAACTATATCTTTGTAAATAAAGATTCAGAGATGGAATCTGACAGCGTAATGTGGCGAAGTAAACTTCGAGCCTGTGTGGAATTGTTCACAGTGCCAGAGATATCGGAGGTGTGGACGGCGAAGAGAAGACGTTAACACAGAATTAGACAATGCTTGGTGAACGATTCGCGGGCGGATTCTAACCGAAGTGAAATGTCTAGAAAATGGCGCCACAGCAAGAACAAGGCCGTTAGGTTACACCTTGGCTTACACCTTGTCATTTCGTTCAGAAACAAACCGCTGTGACTAGATACCGAAATTAATCTAATACAATAAATTTAGAGTAAAGAAAAGTCATAATAGAGAAAAGTTACAAGAACGCGGGAAAAGACGCACGTACAATATGAGAGAATGTGTGGCGATTTCAACTGTAGTCTTTGAAGGGCTTAAATTACACGGGGTGATAATTACAGCTGTGAATTCTGCCAAAAAATTAGGTACGAGATCTGGCAATCGAAAAACAAAAGACTAGTCAAATTCCGGACGAAAAACTCAAACGCCTGATTTTCTTAACACTGTGATGCCTAAGTTGTAGTACAACATATGTCGAAAATGTCACTAAATGATCTCGATGTAGGCCATTTAGAGTGCGATATGGGAGTTGCCTAGCATTGTTGAGGAAAATATTGTTGAATATTATTTTCATAGAACCAGAATATTCATTAGACGGAGGTATGTTTTCATTAAGTTTCGCAGTAAGTGGGTCTAGTAAGGTTGGGGCAAAAATAACCACAGGCAATGGGAAACTTAGGCCATAGAACTGGAAAACGTAAATGAGGCTGCGGGATAAATATTATCTGCGACCGGCTCAAAGATGGAACAAAGTCCTAAAAAGCATTACACGGCCAAAAGGCGGAACCGGCATGATAGGGGTGGAATTCTCGCTTCCGCTAACAATGCAATATTTGCCATCAATCTCGGCAGACCATTTCACAGGCGTGACGCTTCTCGCTCCATAAGAATATGTGGTCTGAAATTGTGCGCAGGGGACCCTGAAAATAAAACGCGTCCAAATTCCACGACAGGAGGGACGTACATTCGGTATGCCCATTAAAGTGCCTGTGCGCGCATACCCGATCTACGGCTGTTCAACTTTCGCAGTATTTCCACCGCAAGCATATACCGCGATGTAGTAGTATGCGCTCGTTCTTGCGCTTGTTCTTATTCTCATGCAAGGCCACCGACTACACCTGTATGACTAAGAGAGCGAAAGAGAGCGAATGATGATGATGACATGTGTTTCTTTTTGGCGCAAGGGCCAGGTGCGGCCAAAGAGCGCCATGACTGATAATGTTGTGTTAAGCGCGGATCGTAGAATTGCGATGATAGGACGTAACATGGCTGTAAAGTGTCCCAAAATCAATCGCTATCGTAGAAGCGTAAAACGCTATATAGTATAAAATTATGACGGTGATAAGTGGAGTGGTCTATGTGTATAGTCAACGCCCCTTTACTAGGATGCCTGGCACGTCAGCGCCGAAGCCCCCGCTCAACCCTCTCCTGTTTACGCGTGCCGCTGCCGCGCAGCGGCGCTGTGTTATGACACTATCGTGCGCCCCACCGGCACCGCTAGTGCCCGCACAGTATCGGTGGTAGCCCTTCGGAGTCAGGATTAACGTTCTAGGTCTTAGTTTTTCTCGGCGCCCGACGTGTTGCTTTTTATCGTTTGTATTGCCGCTTCTGCTCGGCCTAATAACCGCAGTTGAAGGCCCAGCCACACGGTATTGCTGCGTGTCCTTTTGCATGTCAAGCCAGTGCAAGAAGCTCCCTGGCTTTTCTGTCTTGTATATCTCGTGTAGTTAGTGAAAAAATTGCGTGTGAGAACTGTGCGGCCTTAGTTAAGAAGGCAAAGAGAAACTCGTTATGTATGGGTTGATTTCCACCAAGATAGGGGTGGCCTCTACTACCAGACAGTAGAACTCATTAGTTCTTTGTGGTCTGAAGAAATATGTGGAATGCTATCAAACCGAAAATCTCTCCTGAAAACCTATGGAGCAGTGTTTTGTAGCGCAGCGTGAGTGTAATCGCAGTCTTGCCTGTGTTGAAATGTGAAAGCTGCAACGACGACCACGGGAGGCTTTTGTACAGCTCATCTGAAAAAAAAAATTAATGAAGCCGATATCTGCATCTAATCACATCATATTGAAACTGCATATAAAACTGTAAGCTTTGACATGTTCTTTGTTTCTTTAGTGAAGTGATTTTATCAGACTGCGGACATCAAAAACTATGATATAACAGTGTTATGAATTGAGGAACTTTCTTCCCTATTCCTTGCTTTCAATAATTGTTGGCTTCCTTCATATGTATGGCATAATTAACGAAGCCCCTCATTTCCCTACCCTTGTTTGTGATAGCAAAGTCATTTCTGTTTTGCACCTCATTTGCATTTGCATTTTTCTTCTTACTGGGACTGCTGCTAATATGCATAAACAGTGTCATACTTATTCCTGCCATGAAATGTTTACATATTCTTTTTTCTTCTTTGTTCATCATTTCTTATCGTTATGTACAGGAACCCATATTTGACCTCGCTTTGCATTCTTGCTTTTGTCTTTTTCATATTGAATCAATTTCTGATCTCATTATTACCGTTCTGTGACAATGCGTTATCTGAACATGCCCTTTAGCAAAGAATATTTAGCCTGCACTTCTGCTGCAGTAAATAAACAGTGTGCTATTGTTATTTTACTTGATTTACTTTCTCGTTTCGTCTTCAAAACTACATAATTTCACTCTGCTGAGCTTTGCAAATCTTGAAGCACAAAATTTCCACAGTTCAGCGCTGCAAACCTTCGGAAAGGGACTGGAGCAGTGACTTTCTATTGCGGAGCAAGCGATGGCAGTGTCAGAAGTTAGCGCCACCTCGCGGAAAGCCGGAGGAAAGACAGCGGTCCCGGGCGAACAATAGGAGCGCGGCCGACGTGCCAGGCATCTCAGAGTAGAGGAGGCGTGGTATAGTACGAATAACAAGTGATCATGAGGCTAAATGTGAGAATATGGAAATAGCACGTATGCCTCCTTAAGGCTTTGAGCTCAAAGGCAGAGAGGCAGGTGTTTTCTTTTAATGTAGCTACCGCTGCAGAAAACCTCTGTTAAGAGCCGTGCTACGAATTTCCGGGGGCTATAACAATGAAAACTATGTACTCTTTTAAAAATTTAAACAAGGATGATATTAATTGATTGATTGTTGGAGTTTTTTGGCGCAAGGGCCAGATGCGGCCAAAGAGCGCCAAGGCGATGATAATGACGTGTCAGTGGTACATGAATGGTGAATTAGAAGGTGTGGATAAAACAGATGTGGCATGGCTGTAAAGAGGCCTAAAATAGTCGCTGTAAAATGCGTAAAATCTATAGGTACTAAGAATATGGCAATGACTAATGAAGTGTGCTATGGATACGAGGGATGCATTGTGAAAGATTGATGATATACTAAGATATGTCAGAGGCTAAACTGACTATTATCACAGTGGCATCCTCTTGAGAGAGGATGCATTACGTATTCTTGGGCTGATAACATGCAAGACAACATCATTCAAAAAAGCGAGGACTGCTTTGGTAGTGAAAAGCGGTTCTTTGCCAAGAAACATAGCGGATGAAGAGGGATAGAACAGCGGTATGCCAGAGGAAAATGTTTCTTCCTCTCTCTCTCGGCTTCCCTACATTCCAGGAGGACGTGAAGAACGGTGAGCCTCTCGCCACATCTACCACAGGTTGGAGGATCATTACCATTCAATAGAAAATTGTGGGTACCATGGTGTGTCCTATTCTGAGGCGACAGAATAGGACATCAGTTCGCCGTGTTTTTGATGCAGAGGGCCAGAAACCTAACTGTGGCTTAATCAAGTGAAGCTTATTATTTGTTTGCGCATCCCACAAACGTTGCCAGTAGCTTCGCAGTTTCTTCCGCAAGAAAAGGTTTCAAATCTGTTACAGGGACAGCAGCGGTAGGATTAATAGCGTGCGATGTTATTGATGTGGCCATTTGATCGGCAAGAACATTACCCTCGATGTCTCTATGCCCAGGCACCCAGCATATTATGATTTGGTTTAGATGCATAAACAGAGCAGATCAGTGAGTAGAGGTTATAATTACAGGGTGTTTATGTTTTTGCGGCATCATTAACGCTTTAACAACGCTTAAAGAGTCGGTAATATTACAGCCTTTTGGAGTTTCAATCTATCAATGTGTTTCACCGCCGATAGTACTGCATAGGCCTCTGCCGTAAGATGCTTGTGTGGGGATAAAGTACATCGGATTCCAAGAAGGACGGACCGACTGCCGCATAGGAAACGCCAGCATGTGACTTTGATGCGTCTGTGTAAAATTCAGGGCAAGAGTATTTTGACTTTAGTTCTAAAAAGTGCATTTGAATGTGTGCATCTGGCGCGTGTTTTGTGACTTCAATAAACGATGTGTCACATTCAACCAGCTGCCACTGCCCAGGCGGTAGCAGCTTCGCTGGAGGCATTAGGCAATGTTCAAGTAGTGCAGCACCCATTTCTTCACTGAGCTTTCTCACGCGTAGCGAGAAGGGCTGCTTCGCTGTTGGTCGATTATTAAATAGTGTGGCAGATGTGGTATCGTTATGGTAAAATAGGTAGGATGTGTACGGTTTGAATTTATTTTAGGAAATATGTAAAGCTGGCATAAGTCCTCTGAAGGTGGAGCGACCACACGTTCGCTTCCACATAAAGGCTTTGTACGGGCTTGTCCTGAAGGCCCCAGTCGCGAGGCGGATTCCTAAATGGTGACAGGATCCAACATTTTTAAAGCGCTGGGTGCAGCAGACTGGTAAACTATCGCCCCGTAGTCAAGTCGTGAGCCGACAAGGCACTGTACAAGTTCAAAATGCATTTCCTGTCACTGCCCCATGTTGTACGCGACAGCAGCTTCAATAAGTCATTGTTTTCAGGCACTTAGCCTTCAAATATTTGATGTGCGGAACGAATGTGAGTTTGAGTCCAAT
>NC_051164.1:59735603-59765417 GCF_013339745.2 Dermacentor silvarum
GGCTTAGCCGTGTCCCGGGGAAAAGGGGATCCTGGGGTTGAGCCGAAGCCGGGTGTTTGGACCTTCATGGCCCCTCGGCGGAGGCAACACACCTCTTTGGCCTCCGCTTCACGTAGACGGCACCCCCGGACTGACCCACCCGGGGAAACCGGCTGGTCGCCTTTTCCTATCCCCCTCTCTGCCCTTTTTTCTTTCCTATCTCTTTTCTTTACTGTCCTGTCTACTCTTCTCTTCTGTTACTTCTGCGTTTTCATAGGCGGCTCGGGTTAACCTTGTGTAGGTGCCCTCTCTTGGGTTTATATAAGGTTATAGCGGCAATGTACGGCTGGCGCCTGTAGCCTTACACGTTAAGTGCTGCAGCGTCCCCTTGTTGGACTCCGTGGTGGGTGGCTGCCATTGCTGCCGAAGTACAAAATACTCCTATGGCAACACCCGCTTTTCCACGACTTCTTGATCGTCTCCCTCAGAAGAGGGGACGCACCGATGAGTTTTTGAACCTGTTCACCCGACCAAAAGACATTTTCCCACGCTTTCAAGTAGTGCATAGCGAAAGAACAGAAAAACTGGCAAGAACAATATCCCCATTTGTAGTTGCGAAAAGCTTAACCAACACACTAGGTCCTGGCTACAAGGTCACCAAAATGCCAAGCGGAGACCTTCTGCTTGAGCTACGTGATAAAGACCAATACAACAGACTCGGCAAGCTTGTTACTTTTGGTGATGTCCCAGTTACTGTTTCACCGCATCGTTCCATGAACACAGTACGGGGGGTAGTATCAGAAGCAGACCTCATTGACCTATCTGAAACTGAACTGTTGGAAGGATGGAAGGAGCAAAACGTCACGAATGTGCAGCGCATTGTTATGAGACGGGACAACAAAGAAATTCCTACGAAACATCTGATACTTACATTTGAATTGAGCACTTTACCACAAAGCATTGAAACAGGCTACACAAAGATAGCAGTAAGACCACATATACCCAATCCTAGGCGATGCTACCAATGTCAAAGATTCGGCCATGGCTCACAGAGCTGCCGTGGTCGACTAACTTTGCTAAGTGTGGAGTACAAGGTCATGCCTCAGACAACTGCGAGGCCACACCTCACTGCGTTAATTGCGATGGTGAGCATCCAGCGTACTCCCGGTCTTGTCCAAGTTGGAAAAAAGAAAAGGAAATTATAACACTGAAAGTCCGTGAAAACATATCGTTCAGGGAAGCACGCAAAAGGTGCTCACCATTCCACACGACCACTTACGCTGATGCGGCGCGTCAAGGGGCAGCGTCGCAGCGGCTACTGCCACCAGCCCAGCCCGCGCGCAGCGAGCTGTCGCTTGTGGCTCCTGCCCCCAGGGTGGAAGTAGCTAACTCTACTCCACCTAACCAGCAAACAGGCCCGGTTACCCTAGGGTTGCCGGCACCACAACAGTCCTCGGTGGCAGCCTGCGCTTCGCGTAGCGAACCCGCAGGCCCGCCAGCAGCTCCCACGGTGGGTGCAGTCAAGGCTGCCTCACCCTCACCGGCCCCTGCTGGTGCTGGCAACAGCCGGCGCAGCTCAGGCCCAAAGGCAGCCCCATCGACATCCGGGCTGGTGGGCGCAAATGTCTCGTCCTTCGCGGCGAGACATTCTCGTGAAACTTCTCGCTCGCAAGAGCGCGTGTCCGGCGCCTCACAAGAGGCAATGGACACCACACCCACCCCGACGGCGCACCAAGCGCCTAAGGAGCGGCGAGGTTCCCTCGACCGCTTCAGAAAAGACAAATCCCGCGTTACAGGGCCTGGAAAGGGCTCTGTAATCTAATGCAACACTTCCTTATTGTTTTTAGTACACACAGCACCCATTTACTTTTAGTATGGCCACACAAATTATACAATGGAACATCAGAGGCCTTCTTAGGAACCTCGATGATGTGCAAGAACTTCTCCACAAACACAATCCAAAAGTGCTGTGTGTACAGGAAACTCATTTAAAATCGACACATACAAACTTTCTTCGACAGTATGTTACGTTTCGTAAAGATCGCGATGATGGTCTCGCATCATCAGGCGGTGTTCTTTGGCCGTAACTGGCCCTTGCGCCATAAAACACCACACATCATCATCATCATCATCAGGCGGTGTTGCCATTATGACTCACAAAAGCATAGCATGTCAACGTCTGCAGCTGCAAACACCCCTTGAAGCAGTGGCAGTTCGACTGGTTCTCCTTAACAAACTCATCACCATTTGCTCGCTATACATACCCCCACATTACCGCTTACACAAACACGAATTTCAGTCCTTGATAGACGAATTGCCAGAGCCCTATCTTGTTCTTGGCGATCTCAATGCACACAACAGTCTGTGGGGCGACGCTCGCATCGACGCGCGAGGCCGTCTAATTCAAGATTTTCTTTTCTCGTCCGGTGCTTGTCTGCTTAACAAAAAAGAACCGACATATTATTGTCTTGCAAACAAAACCTTTTCCTCTATAGACCTCAGCATAGCTTCTCCATCCATATTACCTGAACTTGAATGGGAAGTTATAAAAAACCCTTACAGGAGCGACCACTTCCCAATACTGCTGAGAGTGCCAAGACAATACGAATCTCCACCACATGCTCCCCGGTGGAAGGTCAATGCAGCGGACTGGGAAAAATTCCAAACACTTACCAGTAAGCTCTCGTGGGCTGACATTTCATCGCTCGGAATTGACGGTGCCATCGAGTATTTTACAAATTTCATAATAGATGCAGCTTCTAAGTGTATTCCCCAAACAAGTGGTCTTTCTAGCAAACGCCGTGTTCCGTGGTGGAATGAACAATGCCGGAACGCACGTAGGCAGCAGAACAGAGCATGGAGGCAGCTTCGCAATTATCCTACTGCTGAAAACCTTGTCAGTTTCAAGAAAATCAAGTCCCAAGGTAGGAGAACACGCAGACAAGCCAGGAGAGACAGCTGGCAAACATTTTTATCAAGTATCAACTCGTACACGGATGAGGCCAAGCTTTGGAACAGGGTGAATAGGGTAAGAGGACGACAAACACATCCGCCTCCCCTGGTAGACAGACAGGGAGACAGCCTGGAGGACCAAGCGCACTATCTGGGTGCACATTTTGAACATGTTTCCAGTTCATCACACTATTCTCCAGCGTTTAAAAGATACAAATCAGCAATAGAAAAACAAAAACTGGACCGAAAGAGCACCGGTAACGAGCCATATAACCTACCTTTCTCCCTAGCAGAGCTGCAAGCATCACTCACCTGTTGCAACCAATCTGCCCCAGGCCCTGACCGTATACTATATGACATGTTGAAAAACCTACCCTCTGAAACTAAGAAAACCCTTCTCTGTCTCTATAACTCTATATGGACCTCCGGCGAGATCCCCTCTGCCTGGAAAGAGGCCATAGTGATCTCTATCCTGAAGCAGGGCAAGGATCCATCGTCCGTATCCAGTTACCGGCCCATAGCTCTAACAAGCTGCCTCTGCAAAGCTTTCGAGAAAATGATAAACCGTCGTCTGATACATTTCCTAGAATCAAACAAGCTGCTTGACCCATACCAGTGCGGTTTTCGCGAGGGTCGATCCACCATTGACCATTTGATACGTATTGAGGCACAGATACGTGAAGCTTTTGTTCACAAACAATTCTTTTTATCTGTATTCCTAGACATGGAAAAGGCCTACGACATCACATGGCGGTTTGGAATACTGAGAGATCTCTCCCACTTTGGTGTACGTGGTAATATGTTAAATGTCATTGAAAGTTATCTGGTGAATCGCACATTCCGTGTTCGAGTTGGCAATGCATTATCACGACCTTTTGTAAAGGAAACTGGAGTGCCACAGGGTGGGGTGCTCAGTTGCACTCTCTTCATTATAAAAATGAATTCCTTGCGTCTAGGCATCCCACGTAATATGTTTTATTCAACGTACGTGGATGATATACAGATTGGATTTAAATCATGCAACCTTGCAATCTGTGAGCGGCAGGTTCAACTTGGTCTGAACAAGGTGGCTAAATGGGCAGACGAGAATGGATTCTGCTTAAATCCACAAAAGAGCACCTGCGTCCTTTTTTCTAGAAAGAGAGGACTGTACCCCGACATTGACCTGCAAGGACAGCGTCTACCTGTAAAAACGGAACATAAATTCTTAGGCATTATTCTTGACACAAAGCTAACATTCATACCACACCTAAAACATCTAAAAAACAAGTGCATGAAAACAATGAATATTTTAAAAGTGTTGTCACGCACTACATGGGGTAGTGACAGAAAGTGTCTGTTAAATTTGTATAAAAGCCTCATACGAACACGCCTAGACTACGGGGCCATAATTTATCAGTCAGCCACCCCAACCGCGTTGAAGATGCTGGACCCCATCCACCATCTAGGTATTCGCTTGTCTACAGGTGCCTTTAGGACAAGCCCTGTAGAAAGCCTTTACGTGGAATCCAATGAGTGGTCCCTCCACTTGCAGAGGACCTACACAGCTTTCATGTATTTCCTTAGAGTGAATGCAAACAGTGAACATTCCTCATATTCCACCGTAAATGATTTGTCCAGCTCCCACCTCTTTCATAACCGACCTGCAGTAAGAGAGCCCTTCTCGTTGCGTGTGAGAAGTCTGGCTGAGGAAATGGATGTCCCACTCTTTGAACATCGTCTAATGACACCCACTATACAGGTCTCACCGTGGCAGTGGCAGATTGTCGACTGTGATTTGTCCTTTTTACATGTTACGAAGCACGCCCCGGTTGCACACATTCGAATGCATTTCCTCGAACTGCAGTATAAATACTCCTGTCCGGAATTTTACACCGATGCATCAAAGTCTCATGCCGGCGTCTCTTATGCAGCGGTTGGCCCATCATTTTCAGATGCCGACACCCTGCACCCCCAAACGAGCATTTTCACAGCAGAGGCTTATGCAATACTGTCGGCTCTTAAACATATCAAAGAATCGAAAATACCAAAAGCAATCATCTACACAGACTCGCTGAGCGTAGTAAAAGCTTTAAAATCTCTGAAAAGCACAAAAATCCTGTAATAGTATCGCTTTATTCATTACTATGTAATATTTATGCGTCTGGGCAGCATGTTGTGGTGTGCTGGGTGCCAGGACACCGAGACATCGAGGGAAATGTACTGGCAGACCAGATTGCCACATCCATCGACGCAAAAGCTGGAAACACATCCATGCCCGTCCCTGTTCCCGATATGAAGCCATATCTACGCAAGAGACTTCGAGCCCACTGGCAACGTTTGTGGGACGCCCAGAGTCTAAACAAACTTCATTTAATTAAGCCTCGCTTAGGGAACTGGCCATCCACCCCGAAATCTAGAAGAAATGATGTCCTATTCTGTAGGCTCAGAATAGGACACACTTACGGCACGCACAATTACTTGTTGTCTGGAGGTGAACCCCCGACCTGTACTAGATGTGGGGAGGTACTTACTGTACTTCACATCCTAGTACAGTGTCCACTACTAGAAGCTGAAAGAAAGAAACACTTTGTCCAAGCCTATAGAGAGAATATACCCCTACACCCAGCGATGTTTTTACATAATGACCCGGTATTTCAGCACGAATCGGTTATAGCCTTTTTAAGCGACATCGACATTTTGCAAGTTCTTCGCCCGAGAGATTCGTAGCAGGGTCCTCTTTCAGAGAACGCTGCTGCGACAGCATTTTGAAATGCACTCTCCTCCAGGCTCTTGCTTCTAAGGGTCTCTGTGAGGCAGTAGTGCCTAGTATCGCTCACAGCTTTTTTATACCATATTATATTCATTGCGCCACTATCACATCATTCTCATGATCTTATTAATTTTGTCTTTTACGCACCTTTAGTGCGCAGGATTTTAGGCCCCTTTACAGCCACCCTACACCTATCCACTGTCACTGATCATACCATTGCTCACTCAGTACACCACGTCTTGGCGCTCTTTGGCCATAGCTGGCCCTTGCGCCACAAAACAACATATATCATCATCATCATATCATAGGACCTCAACGTACTACACCCGCTCCAGCATACACTGGCACCGCTAATGACCATCTGGACGCGCCCATACATTCAGCAGAAGTACGTGCAGCCATCCTCGCACTCCGCCCTAACTCGGCCCCGGGACCTGATGGCATTACTAATAAAATGCTTCGCAACCTAGATGAGGATTCTCTAACAGCCCTCACGGCTTATTTTAACGAGTACTGACAATCTGGACAACTCCCTCCACAATGGAAAGAAGCCAAAATCATTATGATTCCCAAACCCGGGAAGCGCCTCCTACTCGAAAACCTCCGCCCCATCTCACTTACTTCATGCGTCGGAAAGGTCCTGGAACACGTCATTCTCACACGCTTACACAAACATATGGACGACAACGATCTCTTCCCCAATACTATGGTTGGCTTCCGCGCTAAACTTTCTACTCAGGACATCATGATTCAGCTCAAACACCAAATTATCGATGGCGATAAAAGCTCGAGGCTGGACACCAGAGCCATCTTGGGGCTAGACCTAACTAAGGCTTTCGATAACGTCACGCATGAGGCCATACTGACCCAACTGGCACAACTCCAGGTTGGACACCGAACATATAATTACGTCAAGGATTTCCTGACAGGTCGCACTGCCACCATCACCATCGGAGGGCTGCAGTCGCCAATTATTCACCTTGGCAGCAAAGGTACGCCGCAAGGATCAGTTCTGTCCCCGTTTCTGTTTAACGTGGCCTTGCTCGGATTACCGCCTGCATTAGCTAGCATCCCCAACCTCAAGCATAGCCTCTACGCGGACGACATCACCCTGTGGGTCACCGGGGGCAGCGACGGGGACATCCAAGACACGCTGCAGCAAGCCATCAACGAGGTTGTTGCATACGTAGAACCACGCGGCCTTGGTTGCTCCCCACAGAAATCGGAGCTCCTTCTATACAGGCCTACGTGGGGAGGTCGACGCCCAGACCCTCATCCCCCCGAGATACAACTCCACGTGCATCAGCAACTCATACCTACAGTGCCTAGCATCCGTATCCTTGGCTTACGCATCCAACAAAACGGCAGAAACACGGAGATGCTCAAGCAATTAGATAGTCATGTACACCAAACAACTCGCCTCATAGCACGCATCGCAAATCGACATCACGGCATGAAAGAAAACAACCTCATTCGTCTGGTAACCACCTACGCCCTTAGCAGGATCACCTACGTCGCCCCGTACCTTCATCTCAATGCGACTGACAAGCTCAAACTCAACACCATGATTAAGAGGGCCTATGAGCAAGCCCTACAGCTTCCAATTTCCACATCTAACGAGAAACTGGATGCCCTCGGCCTTCACAATACCATAGACGAGCTTATTGAAGCTCAGCGTATAAGCCAATATGAACGACTCGCCAACTCCACCACGGGCACACACATTCTGCGCACCCTAGGCATAACCTACACCACCCAATTCGGACCAAAAGTACCCGTCCCTCCAAACATTCGCGCTCAGTTAGTTATATCGCCCATACCTCGTAATATGCACCCAGAACACAATCAGGAGCGACGTGCAGACAGAGCTAAACATCTACAAAAGCGCTACGACCACGCCGCAGATGTAGCCTACGTGGACACCGCGGAATACCCCCATCAGAACGCCATGGCGGTCGCCGTAGTCGCGGGCTCGCAGTACCACCTCGCCGCGGCCGTATCAATACTCGCCACTCAACCCGAAGAAGGAGAGGAAACGGCCATCGCCTTGGCTTATGCCTCTACCAATGCACAATACATCATCAGCGATTCAAAAGCGGCCATTCGCAACTACACAAGAGGACTCATAGCACCCCAAGCACAGAAAATACTCTCCGACACTCCCGCCTCAAGGCAACACCGCGTACAGATCATCTGGGCCCCTGGTCATTCGGGTCTGGCTGGAAACGAAGCCGCCCACGATGCCGCCCGAGCTCTCGCACACCAGGCGCATCATCCGTCTCCTGGATCTTCCAGTCCTGATGAGCCCTTAGTTCTGCACCGCGGACACGCGCGCGACCGCATGGTCACATTCAGAGAAATCCTCCTCCACTACTGCAGAGAGCGATTACGCTACCCACCAGCACACAAAACACTGAATAAATCACAATCCACCACTTGGCGACTACTTCAGACGCGAACTTTCCCAAACCCCGTGCTATACCACCGAATTTACCCCGATGCATACTCCCCACTCTGCAAAGCCTGCGAGGCCCGCGCTGACCTCGATCACATCATCTGGGCATGCCCGAAAGCTACACCCACCAACACTCACCGCACTAACACTACACACATCATAACTACGGCCGAGCAGTGGGAGACTTTGCTGCTCAGCTTTGACCCAGAAGAGCAGCTCTGGGCCGTCCGGATGGCCGAAGACGCCGCCAGAAAACAAGGGCTGGCCGCCGTCTGAGGAAGGGGAGGCCTGGGGGTTAGTCTCCCAACCCCCGCCGCCCCCAGACCCCATCATGGACAAAATAAAGTTTTATCTCTCTCTCTCTCTCGGACCTTTATGGCCCCTCGGCGGAGGCAACACGCCTCTTTGGCCTCCGCTTCACGTAGACGGCACCCCCGGACTGACCCACCCGGGGGAAATCGGTGGTCGCCTTTTCCTGTCCCCCTCTCTGATCTTTCTCTGCTCTATTTTTCTGTCTTCACTGTCCTGTCATCTCTTCTCTTCTGTTACTTCCTCAATTTCCATAGGCGGCTTGGGTTAACCTTGTGTAGGTGCCCTCCCTTGGGTTTATATATAAGGTTATAGCGGCAATGTACGGCTGGCGCCTGCAGCCTTACACGTTAAGTGCTGCAGCGTCCCCTTGTTGGACTCCGTGGTGGGTGGCTGCCATTGCTGCCGAAATACACCAAACTGCTATGGGAACACCCGCTTTTCCCCGACTTCTTGATCGTCTCCCTCAGAAGAGGGGACGCACCGATGATATTCTGAACTTGTTCACCAGACCAAAAGACATTTTCCCTCGATTCCAAGCAGTACATAGTCAAAGAACCGAAAAACTAGCAAGAACCATATCCCCATTTGTAGTTGCAAAAAGCTTGACCAACACGCTAGGCCCTGGATACAAGGTCACCAAAATGCCAAGCGGGGACCTTCTTCTTGAACTACGTGACAAAGAACAATACAATAGACTCGGCAAACTTGTTACTTTTGGTGATGTCCCAGTTACCGTTTCAGCGCATCGGTCCATGAACACAGTACGGGGGGTAGTATCAGAAGCAGACCTCATCGACCTATCTGAAACTGAACTGTTGGAAGGATGGAAGGAGCAAAACGTCACGAATGTGCAGCGCATTGTTATGAGACGGGACAACAAAGAAATCCCCACGAAACATCTGATACTTACCTTTGAATTGAGCGAATTGCCACAAACCATTGAAACAGGCTACACAAAGATAGCTGTAAGACCTTACATACGAAACCCTAGGCGTTGCTACCAATGTCAAAGATTCGGCCATGGCTCGCAGAGCTGCCGTGGTCGACTCACCTGTGCTAAGTGTGGAGTACAAGGTCATGCCTCAGACAATTGCGAGGCCACACCTCACTGCGTTAATTGCGATGGTGAGCATCCAGCGTACTCCCGGTCTTGTCCAAGTTGGAAAAAAGAGAAGGAAATTATAACACTGAAAGTCCGTGAAAACATATCGTTCAGGGAAGCACGCAAAAGGTGCTCACCATTCCACACGACTACTTATGCTGATGTGGCGCGTCAAGGGGCAGCGTCGCAGCGGCTAATGCCACCTGCACAGCCCGCACGCAGCGAGCTGTCGCTTGTGGCTTCTGCCCCCAGGGTGGAAGGCGCTAAGCCTACTCCACCCAACCAGCAAACAGGCTCGGTTACCCTAGGGTTGCCGGCACAACAACAGTCCTCGGTGGCAGCCTGCGCTTCGCGTAGCGAACCCGCAGGCCCGCCAGCAGCTCCCACGGTGGGTGCAGTCAAGGCTGCCTCACCCTCATCGGCCCCTGCTGGCGCTAGCAACAGCCGGCGCAGCTCAGGCCCAAAGGCAGCACCATCGACCTCAGGGCTGGTGGGCGCGAATGCCTCGTCCTTCGAGGGGAGACTTTCCCGCGAAACTTCTCGCTCGCAAGAGCGCGTGTCCGGCGCTTCACAAGAAGCAATGGACACCACACCCATCCCGACGGCGCACCAAGCGCCTAAGGAGCGGCGAGGTTCCCTCGACCGCTTCAGAAAGGACAAATCCCGCGCTACAGGGCCTGGAAAGGGCTCTGTAATCTAAAGCAACATTTCCTTTTTTAGTACACACAGCACCAATTTACTTTAATTATGGATACACAAATCATTCAATGGAACGTCAGAGGCCTCCTTAGGAACCTCGACGATGTCCAAGAACTTATTTACCAACACAATCCAAAAGTGCTGTGTGTACAGGAAACGCACATAAAATCGAAACATACAAATTTTCTCCGACAGTATGATACGTTTCGTAAAGATCGCGATGACGCTCTCGCATCATCAGGCGGTGTTGCCATTGTAATTCACAAAAGCATAGCATGTCAACGTTTGCAGCTACAAACGCCCCTTGAAGCAGTGGCAGTTCGACTTGTTCTTCTAAACAAGCTCATCACCATCTGCTCACTTTACATACCCCCCCCCCCCCCCATTACCACTTACATAAACATGAATTTCAGTCCCTTATAGATGAATTGCCAGAACCCTATCTTGTTCTTGGCGATTTCAATGCGCACAGTAGTCTGTGGGGCGACTCTCGTATCGATGCGCGAGGTCGTCTTGTTGAACAATTTCTTTTCTCCTCTGGCGCGTGTCTCCTGAACAAGAAGGAACCTACATTTTACTGTCTCGCAAACAGAACCTTTTCTTCTATTGATCTTAGCATAGCTTCCCCGTCTCAATTATCTGAACTTAAATGGGAAGTTAACAAAAATCCATACGGGAGCGATCACTTCCCAATACTACTGCGAACAACCAAAACTGAGCCGTCACCACAAGCCCCTCGATGGAAGATTGACACAGCCGATTGGGAGAAATTTCGAAATCTTACTAGTAGCATCTCCTGGGCCAACATGTCTTCGTTAGGAACTGATGCTGCTGTGGAATATTTTACTTCCCTCATAATTGATGCCGCTTCTAAATGCATATCCGAAATAAGTGGTGTGGCATGCAAACGCCGTGTCCCATGGTGGAACGACGAATGTAGGAACGTTCGTAGAAAACAGAACAAAGCGTGGGGGTTGCTACGCGATTCTCCTACTGCGGAGAATCTTATCAATTTTAAGAAGGTAAAGTCCGAAGGCAGGAGAACGCGCCGACAGGCCAGAAGAGAGAGCTGGCAGAAGTTCTTATCAGGTATACACTCGTATACAGATGAGGCCAAAGTCTGGAACAGGGTTAACAAGGTGAGAGGACGACAAACATATTCACTCCCTTTGGTAAACACACAGGGCGACAGCTTGGAAGACCAAGCAAACCACCTGGGTGCACACTTTGAACATGTGTCCAGTTAATTGCACTATTCCCCAGAATTTACAAAACACAAAGCAGCAATAGAAAAACAAAAACTAGACCGAAAGAGCACCGGGAACGAGCCTTATAACTTGCCTTTCTCTTTAGCAGAGCTTCAGGCATCACTCGCCTGTTGCAACCAATCTGCCCCAGGCCCTGACCGCATATTATATGAAATGTTGAAGAACCTGCCCTCTGAAACGAAGAAAACCCTTGTCTGTCTGTATAACTCTATATGGACCTCCGGCGAGATCCCCTCTGCCTGGAAAGAGGCCATAGTGATCCCTATCCTGAAGCAGGGGAAGGATCCATCCTCTGTATCGAGTTACCGGCCCATAGCGCTAACAAGCTGTCTCTGCAAAGTCTTCGAAAAAATGATAAACCGTCGCCATTTCATAGAATCAAACAGAGTGCTTGATCCATACCAGTGTGGTTTTCGCTAGCGTCGATCCACCACTGACCACTTGATGCGTATTGAGGCGCAGATACGCGAAGCTTTTGTTCACAAACAGTTCTTCTTGTCTGTATTTTTAGACATAGAAAAGGCCTACGACACCACATGGCGGTTTGGCATACTGAGAGACCTCTCCCACTTTGGTATACGTGGTAATATGTTAAATGTGATTGAGAGTTATCTACAGAATCGCACATTCCGTGTTCGAGTTGGCAATGTTTTATCACGACCTTTTGTGCAGGAAACTGGTGTACCCCAAGGAGGCGTGCTCAGCTGCACACTCTTTATCGTTAAAATGAACACGCTTCGTGCTTCGTTACCACCCGCTATTTTTTATTCCATCTATGTGGACGATATACAAATAGGGTTCAAATCCTGTAACCTCGCAGTGTGCGAGAGACAGGTACAGCAGGGGTTGAACAAAGTGTCAAAGTGGGCAGACGAAAACGGGTTCAAAATAAACCCCCACAAAAGTTCTTGTGTTCTTTTCACCAGGAAGAAAGGTCTCGTTGCAGATCCCACTATCGAAATGTATGGACAACAAATACCTATAACAAAGATCACAAATTTTTAGGCATCATACTTGACTGTAAGCTTACTTTCATCAACCACATAAAACATCTCAAGGCGAAATGCCTAAGAACAATGAACTTACTGAAAATTTTATCTCACACATCCTGGGGCACCGACAGGAAGTGTTTAATGAATCTTCACAAGAGCCTCATTCGGTCACGATTGGACTATGGTGCCGTAGTATATCACTCTGCCGCCCCTAGCGCGCTAAAAATGCTAGATCCTGTCCACCATCTAGGTATCCGCCTGGCCACTGGCGCATTCAGAACAAGCCCCGTCGAAAGTTTATACGTGGAATCGAATGAGTGGTTACTCCACTTCCAGAGAACATACATCAGCTTCACCTATTTTCTCAAAGTGCACTCCGATCGGAACATCCTTGTTCTACAACCCTTAATGATTTGAAGTGTTCAACGCTTTTCTATAATCGACCCTCTATGAGGCGGCCTTTCTCACTGCGTGTAAGAGAACTTAGCGAAGAGATGGATATCCCACTTCTAGAACATCGCCTAACTCCTCCAGCTAAGCTGTCACCGCCCTGGGAGTGGCAGGTGATATAATGTTATTTATCCTTTGTAGAGGTCACAAAGCATGCTCCCGAGCATGAAATTGCAATGCATTTACGCGAACTTCAATCGAAGTACTCGTGCTCGGAATTCTACACCGACGCATCCAAGTCCCATGCTGGCGTATCTTACGCCGCTGTTGGCCCCTCATTTTCTAAATCCTGACCTATTGACCCCCTAACAAGCATCTTCACCGCAGAAGCCTATGCAGTACTGTCTGCGGTGAAGCATATAGAGAAATTGAAACTACAAAAGGCAATAATATTCACAGACTCCTTGAGTCTTGTAAAAGCGCTAACATCTTTACAAAAGCATAAGAATCCTGTTGTTATCGAGCTTACTCACTCTTGTGTAACATTTACCAATCTCGTAGACAGTGTAATAATATGCTGGGTGCCTGGCCATAGAGGCATCGAGGGCAATGTGCTAGCAGACCAGTTGGCCACATCAACTACATCGCAAGCTAATAATCCTGTGCGCTGCTATTCCTCCACAGATCTGAAGCCTTTTTTGCGAAGGAAATTGCGAGGCCACTGGCAGCGTCTGTGGGACGCTGAAACAACTAATAAGCTCCACTTGATTAAGCCACAGTTAGGGTTCTGGGCCTGTACAACTAAAACACGACGAACTGATGTCCTATTCTGTCGTCTCAGAATAGGATACACATATGGTGCTCACAATTTTCTATTGAATGGAAATGATCCTCCAATATGCGGTAGATGTGGCAACAAGCTCACCATCCTCCACGTCCTCCTGGAGTGTCGGGAAGCCGAAAGAGAAAGAAAGAAACATTTTCCTCTCGCATATCGTTATTGTGTCCCTCTGCATCCCGCTCTGTTTCTTGGCAACCCGCAGGGGCGCCTGCGTAAGCAGGCGTTTGGTGGGTTGCGACACCACGGACCCGAGCACATGGGGGTCGGACCCTCCCACGCCTAACCGTGCGTGGCTTAGCCGTGTCCGGGGAAAAGGGGATCCTGGGGGTTGAGCCAATGCTGAGTGCTTGGACCTTTATGGCCCCTCGGTGGAGGCAACACACCTCTTTGGCCTCCGCTTCACGTAGACGGCACCCCCGGACTGACCCACCCGGGGGAAAACGGTAGTTGCCTTTTCCTGTCTCTCTCTCTCCAATCTTCGCCTATCCCTCTCACCTTCAATCTTTCCTGTCTTCTTCTCTCTTCCATTTACTTCCAACATTCCTGGCAGCAAGGGTTAACCTTGTGTGTTATGATCTACCTTGATTATAACATATGCGGTTATAGTAACAATGTACAGTTGGCATGGCAGTGCTTGCTTCATAACAATCTCTGCCGTGTCCCCTCGTTGGGCTCGGTGGTGGGTGACTGGCATTGATACCGAACAAACAACTCATTCCATGGGACCCTCGAAACCCTTCTCACCTGATCGTCCCCCAAAAAGGGGGCGCACCGACTGCAACCTTTGAATTCTTTTTGAAGAAACGAGACACATTCCCAAAGTATCATGTGATTCACTGTGAAAGCACTGATAAAAAAGCAACAAACATTTCACCCTTCTTGGTGTCAAAATGTCTCACGGAGGTAATTGGAAGTGGCTACAAAGCCACCAAGATGGCAACTGGGGACCTTCTCATTGAAGTAAAAGACAAGATGCAGTGCGAGAAACTAACAAACCTGGTGGCATTTGGCTGATAAAACCATATCTGTTAGTCCACACCGAACAATGAACACCGTCAAGGGTGTGGTTTCAGACGACGACCTCATGGATTTGACTGATGAAGAACTCCTGAATGGATGGAAAGAAGAAAATGTTATAAATGTACAACGCATAAAAATCAGGCGCGATAACAAAGAACTACCAACCAAACACATAGTACTTACTTTTGGCTCTAGCACACTCCCGGATGCAATCGAAACAGGCTACCTCAAACTGCGTGTTAGACCCTACATCCCAAATCCACGACGCTGCTACAAGTGTCAGAGGTTTGGTCATGCCTCTCAAAGCTGCCGAGGACGACTAACTTGTGCGAAATGTGCTACAAAAGATCACTCTGCTGATGACTGTACTGCTGAGGCCCATTGCGCGAACTGCGATGGCAGCCACCCTGCATATTCCAGATCTTGCGTAGCCTGGAAGAAAGAAAAGGAGATCATTACTATCAAAGTCAAAGAAAATATCAGTTTCCGGGAAGCACGACAGCGTCTTTCACCTGCATTTTCGATGAAAACTTCTTTTGCCGAAGTGGTGCAACAGGGGGCAGCACCACGACGGACCCCGGCGGTCGCCCAAGGCACGCGCAGCGTATTGAGGCGACTTCCACCCGCCCCCATGGTGGGAGCAGCTGAGGCTGCCCTGCCTCCCTCGAAATCGGCCACACCAGAGGCCTCTACTAGCGCTGGCAGCAGCCATCGCAGCTCAGAGGCTAAGGAGGTTCCATCGGCCTCCGGGCTGGTGAGGCCACAGCCTTCGTCCCTCGAGGCGAAGGCTACACGACGTACACATCGCTCGTTAGAGCGAGTGTCCAGCGCTTCACAAGAGGCTATGGACACTACCCCAAGCAAGGTGGTGCAACCAGCACCTAAAGAGCGGCCAAATTCTTTGGACCGCTCTAGAAAAGACAAAACCAAAATTACAGGGCCGCAAACGGCTCTGTAATCTAAGGCAACACTTCCTTTTTGTCCACACAGCACCAATTTACTTCATTATGGATACACAAATCATTCAATGGAACGTCAGAGGCCTTATTAGGAACCTCGACGATGTCCAAGAACTTCTTTACCAACACAATCCAAAAGTGCTGTGTGTACAGGAAACGCACTTAAAATCGAAACATACAAATTTTCTCCGACAGTATGTTACGTTTCGTAAAGATCGCGATGATGCTCTCGCATCATCAGGCGGTGTTGCCATTGTAATTCACAAAAGCATAGCATGTCAACGTTTGCAGCTACAAACGCCCCTTGAAGCAGTGGCAGTTCGACTTGTCCTTCTGAACAAACTCGTCACCATTTGCTCGCTTTACATACCCCCACATTACCACTTACACAAACATGAATTTCAGTCCTTTATAGACGAATTGCCAGAACCTTATCTTGTTCTTGGCGATTTCAATGCACACAGCAGTCTGTGGGGCGACTCTCGTATCGATGCGCGAGGCCGTCTTGTTGAACAATTTCTTTTTTCCTCTGGTGCGTGTCTCCTGAATAAGAAGGAGCCTACATTTTACTGTATCGCAAATAGAACCTTTTCTTCTATTGATCTTAGCATAGCTTCCCCGTCTCTATTTTCAGAACTTGAATGGGAAGTTATAAAAAACCCTTACGGGAGCGACCATTTCCCAGTACTGCTGAGAGCAACAAGACAATATGAGTCACCACCACATGCCCCCCGGTGGAAGGTTGATGCAGCGGTCTGGGATAAATTCCAAACTCTTACCAGTAAACTCTCGTGGGCTGACATTTCATCGCTCGGAATTGATGGTGCCGTCGAGTATTTTACTAAATTCATAATTGATGCAGCCTCTAAGTGTATTCCCCAAACAAGTGGACTTTCTAGCAAACGTCGTGTTCCGTGGTGGAATGAACAATGCCGGAATGCACGTAGGCAGCAGAACAAAGCATGGAGGCAGCTTCGCGATTATCCTACTGCTGAAAACCTTGTAAATTTCAAGAAAATCAAGTCCCAAGGTAGGAGAACACGCAGACAAGCCAGGAGAGACAGCTGGAAAACATTTTTATCAAGTATCAACTCGTACACGGATGAGGCCAAGGTTTGGAGCAGGGTCAATAGAGTAAGAGGACGACAAACACATCCACCTCCCCTGGTACACACGCAGGGAGACAGCCTTGAGGACCAAGCGAACCATCTGGGTGCACATTTTCAACATGTGTCCAGTTCCTCACACTATTCACCAGCATTTATAAGATATAAAACAGCTATAGAAAAACAAAAAATAGACCGAAAGAGCACTGGGAACGAGCCATATAACCTACCTTTCTCCCTAGCAGAGCTGCATGCATCACTCACCTGTTGCAAGCAATCTGCCCCAGGCCCTGACCGTATACTATATGACATGTTGAAAAACCTACCCTCTGAAACGAAGAAAACCCTTCTCTGTCTTTATAATTCTATATGGACCTCCGGCGAGATCCCCTCTGCCTGGAAAGAGGCCATAGTGATCCCCATCCTGAAGCAGGGCAAGGATCCATCGTCCGTATCGAGTTACAGGCCCATAGCTCTAACAAGCTGCCTCTGCAAGGTCTTCGAGAAGATGATAAACCGCCGTCTGATACATTTCCTAGAATCAAACAAGCTCCTTGACCCATACCAGTGCGGTTTTCGCGAAGGTCGATCCACCACTGACCATCTGATACGTATTGAGGCACAGATACGTGAAGCTTTTGTTCACAAACAATTCTTTTTATCTGTGTTCCTAGACATGGAAAAGGCCTACGACACCACATGGCGGTTTGGTATATTGAGAGACCTTTCCCACTTTGGTATACGTGGTAACATGTTAAATGTCATTGAAAGTTACCTGCTGAATCGCACATTCCGTGTTCGGGTTGGCAGCGCTTTATCACGACCTTTTGTGCAGGAAACTGGAGTCCCACAGGGTGGGGTGCTCAGTTGCACTCTCTTCATTATAAAAATGAATTCCTTGCGCCTATACATCCCACGCAACATGTTTTATTCAACGTACGTCGATGATGTACAGATTGGATTTAAATCATGCAACCTTGCAATCTGTGAGCGGCAGGTTCAACTTGGTCTGAACAAGGTGGCTAAATGGGCAGACGAGAATGGGTTCTGCCTAAATCCACAAAAGAGTGCCTACGTCATTTTTCTAGAAAGAGAGGACTGCACCCCGACCCCGACATTGACCTGCAAGGACAGCGTCTACCTGTAAAAACGGAACATAAATTCTTAGGCATAATTCTTGACACTAAGCTAACATTCATACCACACCTAAAACATCTAAAAAACAAGTGCATGAAAACAATGAATATTTTAAAAGTGTTGTCACGCACTACATGGGGTAGTGACAGAAAGTGTCTGTTAAATTTGTATAAAAGCCTCATACGAACACGCCTAGACTACGGGGCCATAATTTACCAGTCAGCCACCCCAACCGCGTTGAAGATGCTGGACCCCATCCACCATCTAGGTATTCGCTTGTCTACAGGTGCCTTTAGGACAAGCCCTGTAGAAAGCCTTTACGTGGAATCCAATGAGTGGTCCCTTCACTTGCAGAGGACCTACACAGCTCTCATGTATTTCCTTAGAGTGAATGCAAACAGTGAACATCCCTCATATTCCACCGTAAATGATTTGTCCAGCTCCCACCTCTTTCATAACCGACCTGCAGTAAGAGAGCCCTTCTCGTTGCGTGTGAGAAGTCTGGCTGAGGAAATGGATGTCCCACTCTTTGAACATCGTCTAATGACACCCACTATACAGGTCTCACCGTGGCAGTGGCAGATTGTCGACTGTGATTTGTCCTTTTTACATGTTTCGAAGCACGCCCCAGTTGCACACATTCGAATGCATTTCCTCGAACTGCAGCACAAATACTCCTGTCCGGAATTTTACACCGATGCATCAAAGTCTCATGCTGACGTCTCTTATGCAGCGGTTGGCCCATCATTCTCAGATGCCGACGCCCTGCACCCCCAAACGAGCATTTTCACAGCAGAGGCTTGTGCAATACTGTCGGCTCTTAAACATATCAAAGAATCGAAAATACCAAAAGCAATTATCTACACAGACTCGCTGAGCGTAGTAAAAGCTTTAAAATCTCTTAAAAGGCACAAAAATCCAGTAATAGTATCGCTGTATTCATTAATATGTAATATATATGCGTCTGGGCAGCATGTTGTGGTGTGCTGGGTGCCAGGACACCGAGACATCGAGGGAAATGTACTGGCAGACCAGATTGCCACATCCATCGACGCAAAAGCTGGAAACACATCCATGCCCGTCCCTGTTCCCGATATGAAGCCATATCTACGCAAGAGACTTCGAGCCCACTGGCAACGTTTGTGGGACGCCCAGAGTCTAAACAAACTTCATTTAATTAAGCCTCGCTTAGGGAACTGGCCATCCACCACGAAATCTAGAAGAAATGATGTCCTATTCTGTAGGCTCAGAATAGGACACACTTACGGCACGCACAATTACTTGTTGTCTGGAGGCGAACCCCCGACCTGTACTAGATGTGGGGAGGTACTTACTGTACTTCACATCCTAGTGCAGTGTCCTCTAATAGAACCTGAAAGAAAGAAACACTTTGTTCAAGCCTATAGAGAGAACATACCCCTTCACCCAGCGATGTTTTTAGCTAATGACCCGGTATTTCAGCACGACTCAGTTTTAGCCTTTTTAAACGACATCGACATTTTGCAAGTTCTTCGCCCGAGAGATTCGTAGCAGGGTCCTCTTTCAGAGGACGCTGCTGCGACAGCATTTTGAAATGCACTCTGCTCCAGGCTCTTGCTTCTAAGGGTCTCTGTGAGGCAGTAGTGCCTTGTATCGCTCACAGCTTTTTTATACCATATTCATTGCGCCCTATCACATCATTGTCATGATCTTATTAATTTTGTATTTTACGCACCTTTAGTGCGCAGAATTTTAGGCCCCTTTACAGCCACCCTACACCTACCCACTGTCATTGATCATACCATTGCTCACTCAGTACACCACGTCTTGGCGCTCTTTGGCCATAGCTGGCCCTTGCGCCAGAAAACAACATATATCATCATCATCATCATGTTTCTTGGCAAAGAACCGCTTTTTAACACCAACGCAGTCCTCGCATTCTTGAAAGATGTTGTGCTACATGTTATTAGCCCAATAAGTTCATAGCGCATCCGCTCTCCAGAGGATGTTGCTGTGATAGTTTTTTACAGCACATGCCTCCAGGCCCTTGTGTTTCAAGGGCTCTGTTTAGGCACTTGTGCTTCTGGTCAATTCTTGTATCTTTAATGTTTTGTAAGTCGTATCATTCCTTCGCAATGCATTGTTCATGTCCATAGTACACATAATCAGTCATTGCCATAATTTTATTACTTATAGATTTTACGCACTTTACATCGACTGATTTTAGGCCTCTTTACAGCCATGCCACATCTAATGATCATATAATTCCCTATTCATCTACCACTAACAAGCCATTACCGTCGTCTTGGCGCTCTTTGGCCACATCTGGCCCTTGCGCCAATAAACCACAATAATCATCATCTCGTACGGCAGCCCAACCGTGCTGGCCAAAAGAGATCCCGAACATTTTAACGCTGCCTGTAAATTCTGTGGTGGTCGGGCTGACCGGTACCACATGGTTTGGCCGTGCCAAGCAAACAGCAGCATAGAGCAAATTACGCAGCCGAGGTGGGAGGGGTGGGAGGAGGCCTTGTCCAGCCCGCCTCTCGAGGACCAGCGGAGCCTCGTGGAGCGGGCGCGCGTGGCAGCCCTGTCCAACGGAGTCCCGGAATAGGGACCCGCCCGACCCTCTCCAGCAATAACTGATACACCATATAACTTTCAATAAATGTTTTATTCATTCATTCATTCATTCATTCATTCATTCATTCATTCATTCATTCATTCTGCTTCCAATAATCTCACGTGAAAACATGTTTAAAAGTTGACAAAACAGGAGACGTATGCTCGGTCAATTACTTTCGGCAATGGAACTTTCAGTGCTCGGTTATTTGCCTGTGTCAAACGTACGTATGCGAAATGAGCCGTATCTCCAGCAGACCTCTGAGGCACACGATCACGGAGACGTTAAAATATTATTATGATGTAGGCTTGGTTTAAGGCATAACGCTAGCTGTGTTCTGTAAGACCTGCGTTGTGTACCAAGCAGTGTGTTGTGGTATCTGTTGTCATGTAACCGCGCGTGCGTACACACCATTGTTCGTTGGTTTGTTGATCTCTATGAGCCATTTCATTTGTGCGACATGTGTGTCGCTCTAGATGGCAAAGTTGTGCTAGCTGCTTTAGAAGGCAATCTTTTGAAACTTCCACTAATTTTCATGTATTTCTTTCACCATGCAAATAAAGTTGCTGACAGTGAAACTAAACTCACTGACAACCCGTCGTGGTTGCTCAGTGGCTATGGTGTTGGGCTACTGAGCACGAGGTCGCGGGATCGAATCCCGGCCACGGCGGCCGCACTTCAATGGGGGCGAAATGCGAAAACACCCGTGTACTTAGATTTAGGTGCACGTTAAAGATCCCCAGGTGGTCCAAATTTCCGGAGTCCCCCACTACGGCGTGCCTCATAATCAGAACTGGTTTTGGCACGTAAAACCCCATAATTTAAACTCACTGACGGCTAGCGTTAGGCACCTGAAGCATGAGGTCGCAGTTTCATAAATTCATAACGACTCCGGTGGCTGCAATACGATGGCAGCGTAATTTGAAACGCTCATGTGCCTGAAACATCCTCACGTAGTAAACAACACTTAGTTTGCGAGATAACGGCGGAGGCCGCCGTCCGCGTCCCACATTAGGACGTCGCTTGTTACGAAGATATGCCTGCCTGTTAAAGTATACGAATGATTTCGACAACACATAATCCGGGAAACAATTTTAAAAATTTGGGATGCCAAATGTAAGACAGTGCAGTAGCAAGTGTACTTTAGTTACGAACTTAAAAACCAGTTGCCTTTAGTTTCTTTTGTATAATAATTTATCAGTACGTAGCGCCTAAAAAGAGGTGATGGGAAGGAAACATTTTGGAAAACGTACTGATTTCTAGTGCTGTAGTAATAAATGCCACAAAGCCTGTGTTATATTGCCAGAACCGAGTACGAAGCTCTTCAAACGCATGTACCGCAGCTATCAGTATGAGAGGTAACAATCGACCGCCTTCCATTGGGGCATTTAATCCTAATTGAACATTATTGAAAAGATGTAACTGCACGCCCACATACCACAATCTGTCGATTAGTACCACGAATGAGCGGTCGCTTTAGACCGAGCTACTTAAATAATTCGCCATGTTGGATCAGTGCTAAGCGAATCGTTCACGGATTATTTTTTCGTTTATGAACATGTTTCAGATTTTCTTTGCGTGGTAAATCTAGACATAAGAAAGAATAGTAAAAAGAGTTGCATGTTTCACTGCAGAAATCAAGCCCGGTAAAATCGCTCCATGTGGGTCGGGCACTCCTCGTCTCCGGAGACCCTCTAACCATCCGCGCGTAAAATGCACATTTACTGACAGGGATTATGGTGATGAGGATGATTCCTAATGGCATTCCTTCGAAGCGGAGCACCGACAAATAGTAACTTACACCCTGTTTGAGCCAATCCGTTATTATATACATATTATGCAGTGTTCCTTTTGTCTCTCTCTCCTTGAACTTTTCTCAATCTCACTATTCTACAGTTAGCAGCGGCAAACGCCTGATGACTTCCTTGGCAGTACGGCCCCGGCGCAGGACTACGCCTGTAACTACCCTGGCCCTATCAATCTCGTTCCTTCTTTTACTGCGATCGCAAGTATGTGGACACTCCAGGCGCATTTCTGCCTTCGCCGCCGGTGTCGGCGTCATGTTCCGTATAAAGTCCAAGGCCGATAACACCGTCTCCGCGTTCCGTATGTTGTATGTGCGAGTGAAAGCGTGCGAGCGTGAGCCGACAATCGCGGCTCAATCTCTCGCGCACAAGGGAGGAAAGCCGGGGTGGAAGCACGACGTCTTCAGTCGCGCGCATAGCACCGGGGGAGGGGAGCGAGCGAAGGGAGGGGGTGTTGTGCTTCGCAGCAACAGCGTATGGCACGGCCGCGCGCGCCCGCACGGACTTGAAAGTGCTTGAAAGTGGTCGGCTCGCACGATCTTGAAAGCGGTCTGCTTTGGGGGAACAGTCTAAGCGGGCCGAGAGCTCGTAGCTTTGCGCGTGCAGTGTTCTCGTCGCTCAGTTTGCATTGAAGCAATAGACGGCACGAAGGTCACATCGCTCGCTGCTGCTGCTGCTGCTGCAGCACTTCCCCACGCCAGCGTTTTGACAACGAGTGTGCGTGGTCATCGAGTGTGATGTGTTCTTGTCTACCTGTGCGCACAGACGCCATGCTTGTTAATTTAGCAAGTGAATGTTTATAAGTTTACACGGGCGATAAAACTACTATCCTTACTTCGTATGGCTGTCTACTAATTTGCTATCGCAATCGATGCTTCGCCTTCCGACCGAAACTGCGACTTTATTTCTTTTTCCACGAATATTCTAAATGTATCTTCCAATCACCAACTCGCCCAACTTGCCAAATTACTAAATGTATTTTTTTATCTTGACTGCTGACCAGTTAATGGTTTTAGCAGCTGTGGACTATGCAGAAGCCGACAATCTGTGACTTGCAGGTCATTGGCTTCCACATAAACTCGACCGTTCGGCCTAATCTCATATGGAACGGCCAGCGCATGGGGTAATGCGATCGTCGTCACCGTCGTCTTGCTGTTTTCATCACACGCGTACTGACGTCACCGGCACACATGATTCTAGGTCTACTTCCGCAAATGGTCTATCTATCTATCTGTCAGTCTCTGCCTGTGTCTGTCTGTCTGGTCTGTCCGTCTGTCCGTCCATCCGCCCGTCCTTAAAGATTTAATGAAACATTGGCATTTTACGTTACCGTAATCTGATTATGAAGCACGCCGTAGTGGGGGACTCCCGATTAATTTTCCACCTTGGGTGTTTTACCACGCGCCAAGAACAACGATACAGGATCATCCTTTGCATTTCGTGAGCAGGGAATCAAACCCGCGACCTCGTGCTCAGCAGCCCAATGCCATATAGCCGCTATGCCGCCCTTCGTTGTGATCCAAGTTATCTGCTAGCTTGAGCCATTGATGTGGCCTGGCTGTGGTCTGGTAAGTGCCATTGGATATTTGCCCGTAAAGACAGGTTACACCTTCATACTTACATAATATAAACTTAATCCTTAAAATGCTTACCAGTAACGAATTCACTATCACTAAATTACATATGCACTACCAGTTGAGTGTTAATCGCAATAACGTAGATAATAATCGCCAAAGGATGCGTTCTGTTAGATTTTTCTGTTTCGTTCTTTTTTCCCCCAGGCTGCAAAATATGCCGTCAAGCTGGACTGCTACACACTGGCAGCCACCAGGTTCGCTCTGCTGTTCGCATCGGAGAGCGCAGTCCAGCTGTTCTCGGTTGAAACGCGTCACCGCGCCGAGACATTCCTCAGAGACCTCATCTCAGACTTGGCGGACGTAGCTGGCAAGGCTCCCTGGCTGAGCGACAAGGCTAAAGCCGCCGCTCGGAAAACGCTTCTGGAAATTGAAGTACGCATTCCACGAGGCAGCTAAAGGTGCTTGAGGGTGGCGATAACATAAAGGACTACGGGCATTTAATGTACGTCAAATGAATGTCCTTTCAATCTTACATAAAAGCAATGACAAGCCTCAGAGCACCCTCAATGCCGTCGAACCCGGATATACCGAACCCACATACAACGAATTATTCTGGATAACGAACACCAGTATTATCTCTGAAAATGTTTATACAATTTTATTTTATATATCGAAATACCTATATACCGAACTTTATTGTGGTGCCCTTCAGATTCAATGTATCCAGGTTTGACTGTAATTCATTATGATAGCTTTTCGACAGCCTATAAGGTTTTGGTAAAACTTGCTGCTGGGATAGTTTGTACATAGTAACTGGTGTGAGATAGGCGTGGTACAACCACAGAAGGAAGATGATTCGTTCGTCTTCTTCCTTCCGTGGTTGTAGCGCGTATATTTCCCACCAGCTATACGTTCAATTTTCTTGTTGTTTTTTCCGGGAGGGTGACGGTATAGTGACGTCATGACGTAGAAGGTGGTCACGTGGGAGAAGGACAACGCGACGTTTTGGCACTCGCTTCTGCTCGCTTGGTCACCTCCTACGCTGCATGCTACTCGTTGTGAAGCCCAGTGAAGCAGCACAGCGGGCTATATCACCAAATGAGTGTATAATTGGTCAAGCACAAACAGATTCAGTGCTTCGTTTTTAGACTTCCATTAAAACGCAAACGAGCGCTGTCATCGAAGAGCGTGTTCAAATTTCACAACTGTAAAATCGACTAGGTTATCAATATAAAAAAACAGATGGGGACTTGTGTTTTCTAATCCAATATCGAAAGTGTTTCAACTTTCTAATTGTAGCAGAAAAGATTGAGAGGAAATGTGAAACGTATTAGCTGAAATACCCGTGATACAGTTCACTCAACTCAGCAGAATTTTAGAGAGAGTGCAGATTGTCAGCACAGTTTCTTTGTTCGCCAAAGGGAGCACTTGAAGGATTCTATCGATCACGTGTGTGGCCATTTTTCTATACCAAGCGGACTACAATAATTGCTGTAGTTCCTATATAATGAGTCCTATGTAAACATTGAAAATCGAGAATATAAAATTAACAAATTTGATACATCGATGTCAAATGCGTATTTATTCGTGTCTCAGTTTTCGCATCTTCCTACACGCCCACCAAATATTTTAATAATGATGATGACCATGATAATAATAAATATAATGATGATAACAGTACAATTTCTTAAACAGCATAACTACCGAGGCAGCCGCAACAAAAAAACTGCTACCAAGAAACGACGAGACAGCCATCGCTACATTGGGAGCATACAGCATGCCGATAAGCTTGCACACTAAAATTCTACTAGCGAGTACAAAAGGTCAAATTATAAGGAAACCATCACAGTGGGGATACAAAAAAAAAACGAAAGATGTGCATTAAAGATCATCTGTGACAATACTAACACAAACATGTATGACTACATCTTTTACAGTGCTCCTGTCGCGAAACCGATATTCGATTTTTATTCTCTTTATTGTTCCCATCTGAGCGTTATAGTAGCTATGGCATTGTCCTGCTTTGCCCGAGGTCGCGGGTTGAAGTCCCGGCCGCGGCGGCCTCATTTCGACGAGATTGAAGTGCAACAACGCCGTGCACTTAGTTTTAGGTGCACGATAAATAATTATTCGAAACTTGACAACTTCTAGATTCTGAACGCCGTGTTAATATTATTATTATCCTCTCCCTCGCCAAAGGTTGTTCTCTGGCCCCCAGACTTGGGAGCGTCGAACACGACGCTCTGGAAGCTGTACTCGCAATTTGGCGTCTCTCGCGAGCCGCGAAGCGACAAGGCTGCCGGCGGTGGTCCGTCCTCGCCTCCTCTCTCCGCAACTAAGCCTCTCACGCTGTTCGACCAATGGCGGCACGCGAGCGACGTCTACTGCCGTCTGCCCGCCGCCGAGCGGGAGCGTATGCACCTGCTGTGGCAGAACGACGAGTTGTCGCCATTCTTCTTCGACCGCTGGAACCGGAGGCTACGGGTTTCGCAGGCCGCTCTGCTGAGCCCGCTCTACGGGCCCAATTCCGTGGAGGCGCGAGATGCCGACTATGGCGGCCTCGGTGCAGCCTTCTTGCTACACGTACTGCGAGCATTTGAGCAGCCGGTAAGCTAGCTCGAAGAGCACTGCCGTCCCCACCTGCCCGTGAAAGGCCCGTAATTTAGCTCCCTAATCCCTACCTGCCCTGGAGGCTCGATAGAACCTCCAGGGCAGGTAGGGATTAGGGAGAATCTATGGGTGTCACTGACACCCATAGATTCTGCAAAATGTTTAAACTGCGCGAAGAAGGCGGGACGGGAATAGAAACATGGACGCACACACAAAGCGCAGTGTTTAAACAATTTGCAGAATCTATGAACCGATTGGCCAACAACATGCCTTACACCCATAGAGTTTGCCACACAAGCTGCAGGAGGAAGCACTCAATACCGTTCCTGCAAAGGCATGTCGCAGTGATGTGATTACGCGGTGATGTCAAATTGACGCCTGCCCGTAAAAAAAAATCATAATGTAATTCGTAATCCCTACCTACCATGGAGGCACAATGGCCTTGCGTTCTCTGCCCGAGCACGTAGGTCGCTGACACCCATAGAGTTTGCCACACAAACTGCAGGAGGAAGCACTCAATACCTATCCTCTACAGACATGTCGCTGACGTCAAATTGACGCCGTCCAGTAAAAAAAAATAATGTATTTCGTAATCCGTACCTACCAAGGAGTCACAATGGCTTTGGCGTTCTCTGGCTAGCAAGTGGTCTCGGGTCACTGACACCCATAGAGTTTACTACGCAAACTGCAGGAGTAAGCAGTCAATACCGCTCCTGCACAGACTTATCGGTGACGGCAGATTCAAGAAGCACAGGTGCCCGGAGTTATTGAGGATCGTCAAGCACGTGTTGGCATTATTCAGCTTCGGCTCATCCGACCAAATTCGAAGTTTATTGGACTGCGTCATCACAAAATGAGCGTGGGATTGCAAATATATTAGGTCGTTATTCTTGGCGCTTGGCTCGACCGCACGATAGTGAAAACAGCTGCCAGTAATATTTTAACCTAAATGCAGAACACTGGGCTGCCCTCCAGACTTATAGTCACGTGATCGTCATACTAAATACGTGTTCCTTCTTTTCTTTTTCCTCATTTTGCCATTGGTCATTACTTTTCTAAACCCTTTTCCTTCTTTCTCTGTGTAAAGTATATAGCAGGCCGGAAAACTTTGGCCGAGGCCGAACTCTCGGGCTTTCTTATAAAAGTTGTCTCCCTCTCATTGAAAGGGACAAATGATTCAAGCTGTAAAACACCAGGCGTTGATAAAATTGATAAAGGCGTTGATAAAGTGAGCTCTCTGTAGAGAACTCGCTTTATTTATAAAAATGGCATATATACTATGTTTACTGGCAGAAATTGATGATGGCACTCTGTTTAAGCAGTTTCCCACCCGAAAAGGATACTCTAGACATTTATCAAGCTGTCGCCGTCGTTTTCGGTAAAACATCTGGAGCATGCAGAATTCTTGAGCGAGCTTTAAAGCAGGCAATGTCGATGCCACTAGAGCCATACCCCAGTCCATCACCTTCCTTCGTCGAGACACTAATACGATACAGTTGGTTCCATTAATTGTAAGCAAACTGAGTCAGCACCTCCTAGACTAGTTTTCAAACAAACCGCGTCTAGAAGTTGTAACTGAATCGGTTGTTCTAAGTTGGCAGACCTCTCACGGCTGTCTTGCGAAGCATTTTGGCTGCTAAGAAACCGTCCGCAGTAGCTGAAAGATCACTGTTAATGAGATACTTAAATGTGGACTCGACTGTATTAGACAAGTCCTACAAAATATTGTCACGTTATGTTGGCCCCTACCATCTCGTGCGCACTGTCATTAACGAGGCCCGGCTATGAGAGCGCTCCACTAAATCCTAGGTTTCCGTCTACCATCATCACCAGTGACCTACCTGTAGTCCATGGGCGCTCTGATGGAAAGCTTTTGCAGTCTGTTTTTATTCCATTTGTGCCGCTAGCCATCCACGATTGGCCAAGCGTTTTTCGGGCCACCCCCACTTCATCTGTGTGTCACGCGACGTCACAAAAAAAAAAAAACCGCGGGAATTCACCATCCGATATCTCGTGTACACACTGATCATGAATTATGAGGCCTAACCAAAGCAAGGTAACTATTGGTTATTCTACACCTTTTTAGCCATTAGCCAAAATTTTTCCGGCTGCGCCCACTTCGCCTGCCCGTCACGCGACGTCACAAACCGCGAAAATGCACCACCTCAAAGGGTCATGTACGCACTAAATATGCATAATATGTCGATGTCACGGAGCGGCATATTTTCGAATGGTTTGGACGCTGATTAACGACACGCCGAATTACGAGCGTCAAAAACGTGGGCTCCTGACTGTGCAGCGTATAATTTATTCGGCATCGACACGCCGAATTACGGGCGTCAAAAGCGTCGTGGCCGCTCGGGCTGCCATCTCGATTCCAGACGCGACACGCCGATTACGGACCCAGAAGTGTGCGTGTACGTCTGCGTGGTATGCCGGGTTCCACCTTGGCCCTTGACATTGGGAGAGAGGATAATCTGCGGTTCTTCGTCCATGGTGAAAGGGACGCGGCCAAGATTGTTCGGAGCAAAGAGCCGTGAATTCGTAGAACTCTACATAGCGGCAGTTTCCCTACATAGGGAACTAGGGAAAGGAGAGGCTATTTAAGCGCAGGTTTTGGGCCCTGCTGATTAGTCTAGAAGCTGAACCTATGCGCTGCTGAGAAGCCGTTGGGGGGCTAGTGCCGTCCAGTATTGCCTGGGCCGCCCGGCCACGTCGGAACTCCGAGGAACTTGTTGACGTACGAGACGTCAAACCAGCGTCTGCAACGAAGCTCACGGTAGTTCGCCTCAAGTTAGCTCAACCTGCTTGAGAGAAGACGTTCAATCTAGACTCCCGGGAAATCCAGCTCAGCAATTCGCATCCACCTCGACAAGATCGGACCGCCAGCATTCTTCGGGAAAGCTTTGTGCACCGACTTCCACGGTTTATGGACTTGCCTGCTGCTGCACGGCCATGCGTATGACACCATTTGTTTTCTTTTGAACTTTGATTTCTTTTGAACTTTGCTTTAGTGAAATACTGTTAAGTGTGTTCTTGTCTATTTGATCCTCGCAATGTTTCATATGTATATGTTCTGTAATCGCTCGTATTTATTGGTCTTCATCATTGTGTGATATTAAGTTCAGGTGTGTTAGTCTGTCTTGTGTTTTTCTTATTATTTTATTTTATTAACTTGTGTATATTTATCAGTCGATAAATATCTTGTTTTTTTTTGTTGTTGTTGTTGTTTACTCCCGACTCTGACTTTTTCACT
>NC_051164.1:59765517-59813020 GCF_013339745.2 Dermacentor silvarum
AGCCGTATCTACAACAGACCTCTAAAGCACCCGATCACGCTGGTACGCAGCGTGATCGGCCAATTTATAGACTAAGTAACATCGACAACCTTATTTCCCAGCAAGTGGGAACCAAGACCAGGAAGTGGCGTGGGGCCTGTGCGCCGAGCATTCAAAGAGCTAACTGATTGTGGAGCGAGAGACGTATGCGTGCGCTCGTGGCCTAAAGGTTAGAGCACCAGGCTGCTGGGCTCGACGGTCTACGTTCGATGCCAAAGCCGGCCACACATAGCTTTCTTTTTACGAAAGCGAGCCCAAACAAGAACCTACCTACCGCCAAGTGACAATGATGAGGCAAAGAATGCTTCGTAATAAAGTTTTCAAATGTAGCCTTCATATACGAGTCCTAATTATTATATGCTGGACTGAACGGCTACACATCAAAAAAACAACTACGAAAATCAACACAAATTACCCAAGAAATTACCTATTCAGAAACTCTCAATGGTATTATCGTTGTGCAACTGTTGAGCGAACTCAAAGACTTTTGAAATTTTGTTGAAAGTCCGTTGATTCAACAATTACCCAACAATACGTCAATGGTAAAACAACAGTCATTTTTGTGCGGGATGGTCTCAATATCGGGCTTCTCTTCCAGAGGTCCTGTGTTCGAATCCTACCATCGGACAATTTTATAAACGCTTGAAAGCGAAACGTTATATGTCTAAGCGAAATCGCCTGTGTATAGAAAACTATCATCATCAGCATTGCCTCGAGCGTCGTCGTCTTCTTCCGCAGCTGGCTGCGTTGCCGCTCATAACTCCAGCGTACAATTTCACTTCTCTTCTGTCGTCGTAATGTAGAGGCCACGTTTACGCCGGTATGAGCCATTGTTTAAGGGGCTAAGAGCCATTCGTTGTCTCACGTTATGAACATATTAAATCTTGAAGCAATTTAAATTCGAAGAATCGCATTCGACAACGGCGGGCGAATGCTGCTAACCACGCCGCCGAGCAAACTTGAGACACCGAACGCAAGCGACAATGGCGGACTGCGGTCGTACCGTCAGTGACGTCGTTCTCTCCGTCGCAGCCGAACGTGTGTGTAACCTCATAATTATGAAATACTTTAATGAACCCTGGTATAACCCAGTGATAAACATCGGGGCCACACGTTTCATCCTCGCTGGTTAAACTTCTTCACGGAGGGGAAGGGTAGACGAATTTCTTTTTATCGTGTGATTATTTATTCTATAATAATTGTATCAAACGAGGCTACACTTGGCTCTTTACTCTACGGCTACACCGTATTGGAACCTCCGTTGCGCTCAGACTACCCAAGCGCTCCCTGTCGGCGCTCGTTAGTCTCTCAATCCAGTACTTGACTTCCCGGCTCCTAGATAGTGGTGCTGGAGCCGACGCCACACCCGTTACATCCGTTGCAGGAAGTCAGTCCTGAAACCCGCCATAACACACTTTCGGGGTAAAATATTGTTGCGGTGAAGGGAAAGAAGAAGGTGACGCGAACGAGAGGAAGACGAAGACTCTGGCCGTTGCCTGAACGTCATATTCCTTCGCTTGTAAATATACGTCCTTCTACACTCGTGGGCCTGCTTTCTTCCTGCAACATTTTGGTGGAGGTGCGGGGTACAATCACGGAACTTCGCAGTGGACGTCATCTACCTGCCGCCACAATGGCAAATCAACCGACACAACCGACAACGCCTCAGCAGTCCACGCCAACGGTCATCCTCACTCATCTGCGGGACCCGGGGACATTTTGTGGCACGGACAACACCGACGTCGAGGACTGGCTTACGATGTACGAACGAGTGTGCGACTACAACAGGTGGGATCCAACAATGATGCTAGCAAACCTCATGTTTTATCTGACAGGAACGGCGAAGCAATGGTACGATACGCATGAAGCTGACCTAACCAGCTGGGATGTCTGCAAAGAAAAAATGCGTGACCTGTTTGGCAGACCTGTCGGTCGTCAGTTGGCAGCAAAAAAAGAACTTGCATGCCGCGCTCAGACGTCCACAGAATCCTATGTCGTGTACATACAGGATGTGCTGGCTCTCTGCCGCAAGGCTGATAACACCATGACCGAGGCGGACAAGATTGGTCACATACTAAAAGGTATTGCAGACGACGCCTTCAATCTCCTGATGTGTAAGGATTGTGCCACTGTGGATGCAATTATAAAGGAGTGCCGGCGCTTCGAACAAGCGAAAGGCCGCCGCGTCCCTCAACATTTCGACAGGCTGCCCAATACCGCCGCGACATCTTCGTGCGCAGACCCGCCGCGGTTCGTTCAGCCGACAGGATCAGAAGATCTAACGCGTATCGTTCGCCGTGAGCTTGAGGCCATGGCTCCGGCTCCAATTCGTTCCGACTGTCGGGAAAGTGTGCCCGCTATCTCGCTTATACAAGCGGTCGTTCGGGAAGAAATAGCGAGTTTGGGCATTCCATCTCTCTGCTCGGTCCGCCATACGAACACCTACCAGATTTCTCCGGCCGCTCGCTCCCAGACGCAAAGCTTTCCGCCACTCCGCCGCAACCCCGCTGACTGGCGCACACCGGATGACAGACCCATCTGTTTTAATTGTTCCGGTATTGGACACATCGCCCGTCATTGCCGTAATCGCTGGTCGTCGTCTCCTCGGTGGTCGTCTCCGAGTCACTACCGCCAAGTACCAGACAATCGCACTTTCTCGCCCTACACGCCGCCTCGGAACATCAACGCCGACAGTGCTCCACCAAGATCCAGCCGCTCCCCGTCTCCGCAAGGCCGTCGGTCCCGTTCGCCTCTCGTTCACCGCTCTTCGTCCCCATCTGCAACCGGTCGCTTCCCTTCCTTCCGAGCAAAGAACAGCTCTTCGTCACCTCCTGTCATCTTATCGGGATATCTTTGATTTGGACGACCGTCCACTTGGGCAGACATCTGTTGTCACGCATCGCATCAACACCGGTGACGCCAGCCCCATTCATAGGCGGCCATATCGTGTCTCCGCAACAGAAAGGGCCATAATCCAGAAAGAGGTCGACAAGATGATGGACAAGGACATCATTGAACCTTCCAGTAGCCCGTGGGCATCACCGGTTGTCTTAGTAAAGAAAAAAGACAACTCGTGGCGCTTCTGCGTTGACTACCGTCACCTCAACAAGATAACAAAGAAGGATGTTTATCCCCTGCCTCGCATTGACGACGCTCTTGACTGCCTTCACGGATCCCAATACTTTTCATCAATTGACCTCCGCTCCGGCTATTGGCAGATTAGCGTCGACGAGATGGACCGCGAGAAAACCGCCTTCGTCACACCGGACGGTCTGTACCAATTTAAAGTCATGCCCTTTGGATTATGCAATGCGCCAGCTACATTCGAGCGCATGATGGACTCTCTGCTGCGCGGCTTGAAGTGGTCTACATGCCTCTGTTACCTCGACGATGTGATTGTGTTTTCGTCGAACTTTGAGAGCCACCTGAGGCGCCTCACGACCATACTCTCCGTGTTTCGCAGGGCTGGCCTTCAGCTAAACTCTTCCAAGTGCCATTTCGGTCGCCGTGAAATTACCATGCTCGGCCATCTCGTCAACGCCGCCGGAATCCAACCTGATCCACAGAAAGTCCACGCTGTGCGCAATTTTCCTGTACCTTGTTCAACAAACGATGTCCGTAGTTTTCTGGGCTTATGCTCTTATTTCCGGCGATTTGTGAAACAATTTGCCGACATCGCTCGCCCTCTCACTGACCTTCTTACGAAAGATGCCTCTTTCTCTTGGGGACCACTGCAGGAGCAAGCCTTCTCTACCCTGATCGAGCGGCTTACAACCTCCCCGATTCTGTCACACTTTGACCCTTCTGCGCCTACTGAAGTACGAACTGACGCGAGTGGTTATGGCATCGGCGCTGTCCTCGCTCAACGTCAACAGGGCCACGACCGTGTCATCGCTTACGCCAGCCGCCTTCTTTCCACGCCCGAGCGAAATTACTCCATCACTGAGAGGGAATGCCTCGCGCTCGTATGGGCGGTCGCGAAATTTCGGCCGTACCTTTTCGGTCGGAGCTTCTGCGTCGTAACCGATCATCACGCCCTCTGCTGGCTCTCCTCTTTGAAGGACCCAACTGGACGACTTGCACGTTGGGCATTGCGTCTACAAGAATATACATTTTCTATTACGTATAAGTCAGGGCGCCTGCATAAAGACGCTGACTGCCTGTCCCGCAATCCCGTGGATCAACCGGACGATACCGATGCAGACTCGGACATCAGTATTCTGTCTCTCTCCGGCTTTCTCCATATTGGCGACGAGCAACGCCAAGATCCTGTTCTTCGAACACTTATGGAACGCCTAAGCTCCTCGCCTAATGACCCGTCTCTGCGGATGTTCACCTTGCGCGATGGAACTTTATACCGTCGTAGTGTTCGTCCTGATGGCCCGGAGCTGCTCCTAGTCGTTCCAAAGCACCTTCGACTGGCCGTGCTCCAGCAACTTCACGACGCTCCTACTGCTGGACATCTGGGCATCACTCGTACTTACGACCGCCTGCGGCGCCGCTTCTTCTGGCCCGGCATTTATCGCTCTGTGCGCCGTTATGTCACTTCTTGCGACCTGTGTCAGCGCCGCAAGACGCCTGCTATGCCTCCTGCTGGTTTGCTTCAACCAATTGCTATCCCTACAGAGCCCTTCTTCCGTGTGGGCCTCGACCTCCTTGGCCCCTTTCCTATTTCTATGAAAGGAAACAAATGGATTGCTGTAGCAACGGATTATGCCACGAGATATGCCATTACACGAGCGATGCCAACCAGCTGCGCTACAGATGTCGCCGACTTCCTACTATACGACGTCATCCTGCACCACGGCGCCCCTCGCCAGTTACTCACGGATCGCGGCCGCTACTTTCTCTCGAAGGTCGTCGATGATCTGCTCCGCTCCTGTTCTACAGAACACCAGCTCGCTACCGCATACCACCCTCAAACGAACGGCCTCACCGAACGACTCAACCGCACACTAACCGAAATGCTGGCCCTACACGTTTCCGACGATCACCGCGACTGGGAAGTCGCTTTACCGTACATCACTTTCGCATACAACTCGTCCCGTCACGATACTGCCGGATTCTCCCCATTTTACCTTTTGTATGGCCGCGACCCCACCTTGCCCTTCGACACGTTGCTACCTTCCGCAGTACAATCACCCAGCACTGGTTACGCTCGCGATGCTATTGCCCTAGCCGCCCAGGCCCGAGAGGTCGCCCGTCATCGCCTCACAGTCTCGCAAGCTTCTCAAAAACGACGCTACGACCTTCGGCACCGAGACCACCATTTTTCACCTGGTTCCCTTGTCCTTCTCTGGACGCCTTCACGTCGAGTCGGCTTGTCGGAAAAAACTACTTTCCCGTTATTCTGGTCCATACCAGATCTTACGACAACTGTCCGACGTGACATACGAGATCGCCCCAGTCGGTCAGCCTTCAGTGTCTCCCAACGTCACCAGCGATGTTGTTCACGTCGCCAGGCTCAAGCCCTATGTCTCCCCATTAAGCGACGCTCCATAACCTACACCGGGACGGAGCTAACCCCACCGGGAGGGTGATGTTACGGTGAAGGGAAAGAAGAAGGTGACGCGAACGAGAGGAAGACGAAGACTCTGGCCGTTGCCTGAACGCCATATTCCTTCGCTTGTAAATATACGTCCTTCTACACTCGTGGGCCTGCTTTCTTCCTGCAACAATATCAAAAAATTAAAAGTTCTTATTAGTGTACGCGGAATTTGCGGCGCCAAGTAGCAACGGCACACCTAACAATTATGGTAAAATTAACTTCTTCGTTGCTTCGAGCGTATTGTATTGCTCAAGAGCAGGGGCACCCAAGCATACTCGTTCTTTGCAACTCCATCTGCCTTCGTAAAATGCCGCGGAAACCTCCCCTTGGTTTCGGCAGAGGCACATTGTCCGTACATACGTGCTCGTGTAAATGCTAGTTGCGGCATCATACTATAAATATTTTTAGCTTGAAAAAAATTGGAGGCGCCTTTACTGTTGGCACTTATTTTACTCTGACCAGATTGACTCTAATGCGTTTAGAAGTAAAATCGTTTTTACGAGGTCATACTGGAGTGCGCGACCAAGCGACAAGTGGATAGCGAAGTATACTTTGCAAAGAAAAAAGAGAAGACTAGCATTTTTCAACAGTAAAAAAAAAAGAATTTCTTACAATAAGGACATACGGTGCGGATATTTCGCGTAATTATTATTGATCAGCATTTGCATTTGCCCTGTACTATTCTGGGAGAAAGGGGGAAAATTATGTGAAGATGCCAGGGAAACGAAGGAGTTTGTGTAGCGTAGCAAGAGTGCGCTTTTCGTTACCCTATTGGCTCCATTGGCAGTTACTGTTCCTAGAATCCTGTCCTTTGTCACCTCTATTGTTTGTGCTTGCGATTGACCCATTGTTAAGGCGTTTTAGCGAGAGCTCGCTTATAAGGGGTCTTCCTATGCCGGGCAATGGGTGCATAAAAGTGTCAGCGTATGCGGATGACATTACTTTGTTCTTACGGGATGGGGACAAGTCTTGTAGATGTATTTCGTATTTATAATCAGTATGCATCATTGTCAGGGGGTAAAATAAATATGAGGAAATGCGAAGCATTAAATTTAGGACGCAGTGCAATAACATTACCAGGAAATATTAAACAGACCGAGCATATGCAAATATTAGGCATAAAATTTTCTACAAGTGGTGTTTCACCTCACACGTGGAGAGACATTATCAGCTGTATTAAAGCACAGTCGGAAGCAGTGACTGCGTCGCCACAGCCGCTAGCAGAAAGGGCTTTCTTTATTAAGAATGTATTGTGCAGTAAACTGTGGTTTGCTGCAAGAGTGGCTCTTCCGCCGTCACCAACAGTACGTGTAGTAAACAAAATTATTTTCTCATGGTTCTGGCTAAACAAGACACAATACGTAGCACAACAATTTTTGCGTCTTCTGAAAGCCAGCGGAGGATGGAGCTTGCCGTGTATAGTTACATTTGGTAGACTGCTGTGCACTAAGAGTACATGTGACCTACTTGATGATGATGAGTACCCAGGTAGGCCACTTCTACTTTATTGGCTGGGTCATTACCGTCGAACGCTCATGCCACAAAGTTCAGGCAACTTGCTTCCGACAGCGGTAACGCCAGCACCGCAGTATGCGGCGGCTGCGCGCTTACAGAGCCAGCTTGTGCAAGTAAGGAATACAAAGTGGCGTACGACACCAGTTTCAAGGCTTTGTGAAATGTTGTGTGAGACGGCTGTGCCTTCAGGGACAGCTACTACAAGCACATGGACAGCCGTTTCCTCACCTGATTTGCCTTCTAAAGTGAAGGATTTTCACTGGCAATATCAGTGGGGTATTCTACCTACAAGAGACAGGCTTGAACGCTGGAATATGGTAGCGAATGATTTATGCATACATTGCGCACAAACAGAAACCAACACGCATGTAGTAAAGGAGTGCGTTGTAGCGCGCACCTTCTGGAAGCTGGTTGGAAGATTATTTGGAATATCCATCGTGCGGGCACCACGGCGGCGAGATCGGTTTGCGAGTCTCGTCTACTACAGCGTTAGCTACGTTTTGTGGTGCTTCCGCAACATTGCAGAACGATCCCGGCAGCCAAATAGAGCAATGTACCCCAGAGTGCGCAAACTAAGGGTGATAATATGGGGTCATCTTGAAGAACAGCTCTTCAAGCTCGGTGAAGCCGAGTTTCTTCGCCGCTGGTCTACGCGGTACCTAACCGTGTCTCGAGGCAAAGTTTTGCTGCAGCCAGAATAATGCCCAAACTTTGTTTGCCTGAGTAGAAACTGTACCAGTCTGTGCTTCGGATGTCATTCATGAATCCGAGGCTGACATTTATGATTTTGCATGTACACTGTCGTAGTGTTTGTGATGTGTGGCAAAGTTAATGTCAAGCAGACGCAATTTACTGTTTTGTTTGCTCATCTGTTCTGTTTATATGAAGTAGGATGTATTGCATGTGTGGTACGTTATATTGCATTGTATACGTTCACACAACAGTTGTACGCGTGCCTACGGGTAAATAAATTTCCTTGTCAGCTTCATCTCAAGTGAAAACATGTTTAAAAGTTGAAAAAACAGGAGACGTAGGCTCGGACAATTACTTTCGGCAATGGAGCTTTCAGTGCTCGGTTATTTCTCTGTGTCAAACGTACGTATGCGAAATGAGCCGTATCTACAGCAGACCTCTGAGGCACACGATCACGGAGACGTTAACATATTATTATGATGTAGGCTTAGTTAAAGGCATAACGCTAGCTGTGTTCTGTAAGACCTGCGTTGTGTACCAAGCCGTGTGTTGTGGCAACTGCTGTCACGTGACCGCGCGTACGTACACACCATCCTTTGTTGGTTGGTTGATCTCTATGGGGCACTCCGTTTGTGTGTCGCTCTAGATGGCAAAGTTGTAATCGCTGATTTGCAAGGCAGTGGAACAGCAAATGACACTTAGAGCCACAAAAATCTCAGGTGAAAACATGTTTCAAAGTTGAAAAAACATATACATGTATATTGTTCAAGGTGTTCCCCAATGATCTATTTTAGGACCCCTTTTGTTCTTAACATACAATAATGACTTGCCTTAGTGCCTTTCCAGCTCTAAGTGTATTTCATATGCAGACGACACCACCATCTTTGCTCACAGTCCTGACCTTAATGTCTTATTTTCCAAGTTACAAGCAGATTTATATTCCTTTGTGCAGAGGTGAGTCGCAAACCGGCTCTCAATTAACCCTTCTAAATCTTTTGTTATGATTTTTCATTCACCAAACAGGAAAAATATGTCTCCTTGTCTTTTCATCAACAACCAGGCTCATACTTCATCGATCATGTTACTTTTCTCGGAGTCATTGTTGACGCTCATCTTTGGTTTCATAAACACATTTTTACAGTCTGCATTAGAATATCTTTTGGCATACTGGCCCTCCCTAAAGCCAGATTTTACTTCCACCTCCATGTCCTCACAACACTATATTACGCCTTTATACACAGTCATATAAACTACTGTATCTGATCATGGGGTCATACATACTCTGTTCACCCCTTCCCATTGATTAAACTCCTGAAACACGCCGTTCGCATAATTAATTTCGCTTCCCGGTGTTCACCTTCCTTTCCCATTTTTGTGGATCTTTATATTTTGCCTTTGTCTAGCATTTATTTTTATAACATAGGCATTACATTCTTTAAAATTTATAACCATGACCTCAATCTATAGATTTTTCCACAACATGTGCTCTCTAATCCTCATTCCACCCGCTTCGCTACTCATCATAACTTGCTCTTGCCTAGTATTTGTACTAATTCTGGTAGATCCACGTTGCGTTTTTCTTCAGTAGCATTTTAGAATAGTTTACCTATGCACATGAAATCTGATACTTGTTTGCAAATGTTTAAGAAAAGCCTAAAACATTTTCTGTTTTAAACTAAATTTTCCCATCGACCAGTGAACATTATCGATACAGTTATATGTAAATTATTCATTTGTATTATTCGTGCTCTCTCGTTTGCTTGCTTTTTTTACTTTGTAGTTTTGCTTCTTTTACTTGCACAGGAGGTCCTGACAACGGTGATTAAAACCTTGGGACCTCCTTCTGTATATGCACAACTATGTATAATTTTTAAGGTATGTAATAAACTTGAATTGTATTGAATGGAATCTTTTGAAACTTCCACTAATTTGATGTCTTTCTTTCACCACGTAAATAAAGTTGTTTTAAATGAAACTAAACTCACTGATGGCTAGCGTAAGGCACCTATGACATTCTGCGAACAAGCGAGAGGTCGCAGTTTCATAGCAACTGCGGTGGCTGCATTACGATGGCTGCGTAATTTGAAAGGCTCATGTACGTTAAACATCCTGACATGGTAAACAACGCATAGTTTCCAAGATAACTGTGGAGGCCGCCGACCGCGTCCCACATTACAACGTCGCTTGTTACGAAGATGTGTCTGCATGGTAAAGTATATGAATGAAATCGACAATACATCATCCGAAAAGCATGTTTATAATTGCTTGATGCCAAATGTAAGACAGCAAAGTAGCAAGCCTAGTTTAGTTACTAACCTAAAACCCTGTTGCGTTAAGTTTGTTCTGCATAATAAGTTATCAGTACGTAGCGCCTAAAAAGAGGTGACGGGAAGGAAACATTTTCGAAAAACGTACTGATGTCTAATGCTGTAGTTATAAATAACCACAAAGGCTGTGTTATATTGACAGAACCGCATGTACCGCAGCTATCAGTACAAGAGGTAACAATCGACCGCCTTCCATTGAGGCATTTAATCCTAATTGAACATTATTCAAGAGATGTAACTGCACGCCCTCATACTACAATCTGTCGTTTAATACCACGAATCAGCGGTCGCCTTAGACCGAGCTACTGAAGTATTTCGCCAGTGTTGCATCAGTGCTAAGCAAATCGTTCACGGATACATTTTTAGTTTATGAAGATGTTTCAATATTTGTTTGCATTGTAAATCTATGGATCAGAAAGAAGGGGAAAGAATAACGGTCTGTTTCACTGAAACAATCAAGCGCGGTAAATTATTACTGATTCCTGATTAGAAGTTCCGTTTGCGTAGTCATGTATCACAAAAAAAACGAAAACAGATCTCTCCATTTTGGCCAATGAATTTTCCGTCACTGATGTTTTGTGACCCACATCTTCCTCATCCTTCCGTCATCACTGCCACTCCTGAAAGCTTGGCATTGGGATCACAGCTTCTGTGCAGCAACAGTGCCCACGGTGGCATAATAATCAACGATATGACCGGCGAGCTCAGCCAGCTTCTCCACTGGCAAATCAGGCGCTGTGGCTGATACGATGACGAGCTCCTGCATTGAGGGCTAAAGAAACAGCTCGAGCCTATCTGGGCATCCCTGCAAAGCCCGCAGCCACACAAGTGCTGTCACATGTCCCGGAGGAGGCTGCATGGTCTCCAGGAGGGAATAACTTTACTGAGCCCCTCCCCACTCACACTTTGTTTAGTGGTCGGCAGGGGTCGCGGGCCAGCACCCACGTTGGGACGGGAAGACCGTGAGCCTCCGCCCTTTCGTGAGCCCTCTGGACGGCCCAGAGCTGGGTCTGGTGGTCGTCGCTTCGCAGGGCGTCCTCCCAGTCTTCTTCTTTAGTGAAGATGGTACCGCTTAACGCGGAGCATTGCCAGAGCATGTGCGTTAGCGAGCAGCATGATTCGTCACAAACCGGACATTGCGGCTCTACCAGTGGTGAATAAAGGCTCAGTCTGCCTCTCGAGGCGAACGACCCTGTCTGAAGCATTCTGAATATCGATGACTGTGGTCTATTGAGATTAGCGTGTAGAAGAGGGAATTGGCCCTCCTCATCGCCAATTGTGAAATTCTTCAGCGTCGAGCAACCGTCGAAAGCGGCTTCAACCGGCCGTAACCTTGTATGCAAAAAGCACCGTCTTCGATTAGTCGTAAAGTGGTACTGGATGAGGCACGGCGTCATCTCTAAGCGATATGGCAACTGGTGGAGAAAAGACCAATCGCCCGTGCCCCTACGTTCATAGCCATAGCATGATTTGGTCGCACCAGGAGCATTCGCGATGTCCCGCTGTCCTGCTATCGATGGCGTCTTCGCGGCCCATGCGTGGACGATTGTGTCTCCATACACATGTAGTGCGCTTGGCTGCATAAGCGAGAAAGACACATTTCTCATACACGCATACTTATAGCGGTCAGTATTTAGAAACCTCAATGTAACCATATCTGTATGCTTATGGTTGCCGTCTGGATGCGATGCATTTAGAAACCTCAATGTAACCATATCTGTATGCTTATGGCTGCCGTCTGGATGCGATGCGATTTGGGAATGCGACTCAACGGAAACGTTTCTTATCTGGCACGTATTTAAATAATGCATGTAAATGAACCGAACAAATACCTAAATAAACCGTGATCATTTCAATAAAGCTATTTGTTCCTTAGAATTAGAAATGTAAGCGCCCTTTGCATTGTGCAGGAGCTGAGCTGCATTATTTTGAAAAAAGAAAAATGCTTTTCTGCGTGTAGCTGACAAACTTTGAGTCGGGCAATTCCCCCAAGACGTTAGTTAAGTATGGAATAGACGGAACCAATATTGTGGAAAGGTGGGCTGGTCGGTTCATTATCATATGCACAGCGCTGGAAGCATGACATGAACAGTATATGGCGCACACTGTTGTCTACCCCTGTCCATATCGTTCTCCTTGCCATGTGCCTAAACTCACAGCCGCTGTTATATAATAACCTGTCAAATATTTTCGGCTTTATTGGGCATTGAAACAAGCTGTCAGCTACACGTGTTGAAACACCTGACGGTTCATACTGACGCCAACAACAAGTGTGAATCAACACTCTATGCATACACGTCCCTACCCATGCTTTGATAAGGCTTTTATTATCAAACGACAAACGCTATGGCATTAAGCACTTAAACAGTGGTAGGAGTGTTCGGTAGTCGAGAGATAGGCAGGGAATCCGCCCGTAAGAGCAGGTACCTCCTGACCACTTTCGCTCATTCCTACTTTCTCCGAGATGGACACCGTAGAAGATTTTACAGCAGCTGATTACGGGACAGTTGAATAGTGAGTCATCTATCAGATGGACAAAGGTACGTCTCATTGAAAGTGGTTGAAATCAGAAGAACCCCTGAAATGTGATAACAATAACTTGGGACTTACGTAACATAAAACGTTCATTGCGATGTAGTGTGTCCGAACAATGCCATGCTGAAAAAAATTATGGGCTCGCATATCCGGTCATCTTTATTTTAAAAACCAAACGGGCACATGCATTCCAATGGCCCTTGGATTCAATAGTAGTAGAAAGCGACCGTGTGACTGCGCTGTAAGCCATCTAATGAAACCGTGCATGTGAAGCCTTAAGGTACTAAAATAGCCTTGGAGGACATTTTTGCGGTACGTTTGTATTTAATTGCCGTGAAAACGATACTATCAAAGGGATAGAACCACTAGCGCACCCACGATCTCTGCCAGGGTGGGGGGGGGGGGGGTGCATTTTTGTGGTGGGAGCGAAGGAAACATATTCCATAATATGCAATTTCCTTGCTTTAGCCAGAGGAACCCAATACCAAGTAAAATGTCTAATAATTATAATAATATAATGACCCCAAGGATGATGGCGATGTTTATTTCTTCAGCGTCTTACTCAAAGTGATGGAAGAGTGCAAGAATACATAGAAGACAGTGATATAGTGTATTTGTTAATCAGGAAAATTCGACCGCAAGCCACTTCCTGAATTGTAATGGCAATGTGAACAGATCACTGAAGCTACACGTTGTACTGGTGTAACTTGGCCGTGGGGGGGGGGGGGGGGTAACTGGGTTTAAGGGGGGGGGGATGTTACAACTCCCGACCCCCCCCCCCCCCCGTCTGTACACCACTGGATAGAACGTAGAATACTGTATAGCAATACCCATTTTCTCCATGTCATCGTCAATATTATTTATAATGGTCTGATATTTTCACCTCAGCTGATAAACTTTGGTGCACATCAGATAAAGTGGTCATTTCTTATGTTTGTTTTAGGATCTTCACGCATTCTACTGGAAAAATTCTTTCTATGCAATAAATGGGTTGCAAAACGTGCGCCACGTTGGTCACCATACCGCAGACATTATGTTACAAGGCGTTTGTGTATGAACACTTCCACAGTAGGCTCGACGACGAGGCAGAAGCAAACGCTAGGCGAGCTGTTGGTCAGCCATACTGTTTCCACAGCCTCGTATATATTGTAAAAAACACGTTTTATCACATCCATGTGTGTGGGACCTCTATGACAATATAAAACTATATTTACGTGCATTCATAATTACATTCAACTCGTTTTTTTAAGAATTTGCATGCTTTTTTATATATTGTCAAGTGTCAAGTGTATATAGTGTCAAGGAATTCTATATAGCTCAAGAACATAAGCGTAGTATTTCTGTTTTAGGTTTTGATGTAATTTTGCTCACTATGATATTGCCACGGGGATGAGTGCAGCAAAAATGGATAGGAAAATTATATTTAGACGATATATACAGAGAGAGACGGCTGCAGGCAAGATGGCAGGACAACAACACGAGCTCTGCCCAGATCGTCGTCTTTACCGTCTTTTTTGCGCATTCTTCCGTGCTCGGCATAGCGTGTAACATAGAACCCCCGCCGTCGAGAGCGCCATCTCGGCGCTTAAGGAAGTGGTCCCACTCCGGCGGCACGAGCCCCCCGTTTTTAGTACTTTTGGAGTAACCGTGGCGGCTCTTCTACTTAGGATATAAAGTTGTGGTATATACCATAAAAAGCTTGATTCTTGTAGATTCCAACTATATATAATATAAGGAAATTGATCAATGTAATTTAGAAATAAATGTTCAAGAACAAGCATGAGATACATGGTTTTTGCGAACTGTGTCTCACTTGTGTCCATATTTAGAATAAACTACCGCACTTACTGCATTGGCGGCTTGCTCTGTAGCTTTAGGACATAATTTTCTAGTTCCTAGACGTAGCAAAATAATTTTAAATTTTTACTTTTCGGATAATCTGCTTTTGAAAATTGCCAAATATCGAAATCTTCTGTTGTAAACAGCCCGGCAACTACATGCTCAAGGAAGCCAAATTTTGGATAAAGTAGAGCTCAAGGAATTTCCATTTAGGACTTAAAATTTCATTCATGTACCTTTATTAGTTTTAAACCGCAGCTTCGTAGCTTTAGTACCTTCCCGCAAAAACGGGAAAAAATAAAACCAGAATTCTAAATATTGCTTAATTTAGGCCGCATTATTAGGAAAACTAATAAAGTTACATGAATGAAATTTTGTGTCCTAAATAGAAATTCCTTGAACTCTACTTTATCCAAAATTTAACTTCCTTGAGTATGTAGTTGCCGGGCTGTTTACAACAGAAGATTGCGATATTTGGCCATTTTCAAAAGCAGATTATCCAAAAAGTAAAAATTCAAAATTATTTTGCTACGTCTAGGAACTAGCAAAATATGTCCTAGAGCAAGCCGCAATGCAGTAAGTGCGGTAGTTTCGTTTAAATATGGTCACAAGTGAGACACAGTTCGCAAAAACCATGTATCGCATGCTTGTTCTTGAACATTTATTTCTAAATCACATCAATCACTTTCTTTATATTATATATAGTTGGAATCTACAAGAATTAAGCTTTTTATGGTATATACCACAACTTCATATCCTAAGTAGAAGAGCCGCCACAGTTGCTCCAAAAATACTGAAAACGGGGGGCTCGTGCCGCCGGAGTGGGACCGCCACCTTAAGGAGCAGTAGGATCTTGTCCAGCAACATAAGGCTTAAGGCGGGAGACGTGCACGATATCAGTGGCGGACGCGGCAGATAAGCGACTGTCCAATGGAGTTATCTCGTACGTGACGTTTGTTACCTGGCTTAGGACCTTGTAAGGCCCGGAGTATCGGGAAAGAAGCTTTGACGACAAGCCAACGTGGCGGCAAGGCGTCCAGAGAGGACGAAAGAGCCCGAAGAGTAATTAACGATTCTGTGATGGCTATCGTAGCGAGCCTTCTGGGACAGCTGGGAGGCATAAAGACGATCCCTGGCAATCTGGCGAGCCGTTGCAGCCCGAGAAGCTGCATCGCGGGCGTAGTCGGTAACAGGGTGCACAGGTGATGGTAAAAGAGTCTCGAAGGGCAATGTGTGATGGCGGCCAAACAAGAGATAAAAGGGGGGAAAGCCAGCGGTGTGATGGCGTGATGAGTTGTAGGCGAATGTCACATAAGGCAAGGTGCTGTCCCAATCACGGTGGTCTGAGGAAACGTACATGAAGAGCATTGTGGTCAGCGTGCGGTTGAGGCGCTCGCTAAGCCCATTGGTTTGCGAATGGTATGCAGTGATTAGCTTGTGAGGGATGGAACACGAACGAAGAATGTCGTCGACGACTTCGGACAGAAAGGAGCGACCACGGTCGGTCAGCAGCTGTCGAGGAGCGCCGTGGTGAAGAATAACGTCGTAAAGTAGGAATTTCGCAACGTCAGTGGCACAGCTTGTCGGTAGTACCCGCGTGATAGCGTATCGTGTCGCGTAGTCCGTAGCGACCGCAATCCATTTATTCCCAGTCAGAGATGTTGGGAATGGCCCGATGAGATCAAGGCCGACGCGGTAGAACGGGACACCGGGAATGTCGATGGGCTGAAGTGGACTGGCTGGCGACAAGGATGGATGCTTGTGGCACTGGCAAGACTCGCAAGAAGCAACGTATCGGCGCACAGAGCGGTAGAGGCCTGGCCAGAAGAACCGACGCCGAACGCGATCGTACGTGCGAGTTGCTCCTATATGTCCAGCGGTTGGGGCATCATGAAGCTGTTCGAGGACAGTGGAACGGAGTGTTTCGGGAACGACCAGTAGAAGCTCTGGGCCATCGGAGCTGGTGTTGCGTCTGTATAAGATGCCGTCACGAAGCACGAATAATTGTACGGACGGGGCACAGCCATGAGAGGGTACACGGTGGATAATTGACCGCAAATTGGCATCGCTGAGCTGTTCGCTGCGTATGTCGGATAAATCGGATAACGCGAAGACACAGGCGTCCGAATCGCGCGCTGACAAGTCGGGAGGGTCCACTCGTATTGGCAGTCCGCATCCTGGTGCAGTCTGCCAGACTTGTAAGTGACGTCAAAGCTGTATTCTTGCAGTTTCAGTGCCCAGCGACCAAGTCGTTCAGCCGGATCTTTGAGGGAAGACAACCAGCAAAGCGCATGGTGGTCTGTGATGACCGAATAGGTGCGGCCAAACAAGTATGGTCGAAACTTTCCGACAGCCCAAACTAGTGTGAGGCACTCACGCTCAGTGATCGAAAATTTGGACTCTGAAGAGGAAAGAAGGCAACTGGCATAGGCGATGACGCGATCGCGAGCTTATTTCTGCTGGGCGAGAACAGCGCCAATGCCATGTCCACTAGTGTCGGTGCGAAGTTCAGTGGGGGCTGACGGGTGAAAATGCGCCAAGATGGGTGGTGACGTAAGTAACGTCGTGAGCGTGTGAAACGCAGTGGCCTGTTGAGGATCCCAAGAAAATGGCGTTTTCTTCTTCAAGAGTTCCGTGAGTGGACGAGAAACGTGGGCAAAGTTCTTGAAAAAACGTCGAAAATAGGAGCACAAGCCGTTCTTGGCTTGCATATTATTGGCTTGCATATTGCTTATTGTTGGCTTGCAACAAGCATATTGTTTGCTTGCATGTTAAATTTATTGGTTGTGCAAGGTTCACATGGCTTTTCCCCCTTTTTTTCATTTCGAGTGGAAGCTGTATTTTGTTAGTTATGTAGACAGTATAACGCTGTCAGATAAATGCGCATTGTTGATAGACTAAGTAACATCAACGGCCATATTTCCTGCCTTTGGTTTAATATAGCGCGATATTTTCATCATGTACATGCATGAATTTAGAAAAATAACCTATTTAAGTTCACGTTTGCATATTGCTGCTTGACTACGTGCATTGCTCCTGAAAACTATTCCAAGGTAAAAAAAAATGAAGCTGTTCAACATTGATGGTGATGATGTACTCTAATTACTGTACCTTCAAGAATATAAAGTGAAATGAAGAAGTAAATTACCTGACAGAATTAGGCAGATATATGTCACAAGTTAAAGCATAGGAAATAATGAACAATATAAATAATTTCTTGTTCTGGTCTTCCGGTAGCGGAGTGAAAACTACTGGAATCTTTATCGCAGTACGCGGCATCAAAACGGCTCACAGCAGAGCTATACTTCGCTAACGAACGCATAAATGACGATAAGGTTATGCCACTCGCGGTCGCATCTCAAGCGGTGGCTCTAGGTGGCTCTCTTGAATGTTACAACATTATTCAATCAGATTTCATGCTAGTGTATTCGTAACTCGGTGAGCGCAATGCTTGTCTTGCGCTTGGAAGAAAGAAAGGTCATTTGGTGTCATAAAAGCGCGACGGTGCCCATGAGATGATCTTTGTTTCCCGTAAATTGCTACGTGTGGCATTGCCTGTTGACTGAGACATACGCGATTTTGGTGTTTTCCAGATGGTTGAAACAGCGGCAAAGCGCGCTCAATGCTTCAGACCACGCGAAAAACACACGTTCGCTTGGCTCCGGCGTAGACACAGTTAAATTACGCGGGTGACTGTTTCCATCCCACTGCCAGCAGAAAAAGCAAGATAGGTTGTCCAGTTACTGCTTTCAATTGAAATGTCGAGCAGGAACATTAGGGAAATGGGGACCCCAAAATGTGAGGACTGGGACGTCACCATAGAAAGCATGGCCATACGCACGCTTTATTAAGCTCCGATTAGCAACTGGATTGTCGGAATCCGAGGGATCCCAGCCTCGACCATGAGCTTCGTTTTGGTCACTGTATGACGATATGAAGTCTTCGTTCAGAACGTCCTACATCTGCTACTAACTAAGGTAGTTACAATCAGTATGACAAACGCTCACGATGGTGGTGATGATGTTGAAACATAAGTGTTTAGCTTTGCAGTTAATGCTGGGAATCGCTCCACTTGTAACACCTGTTTCTGGGTATACAGTTTGTGAACATATTCCTCGAAGCCCACTGTCTCCAAGAGACACAAGTAGAAATCGCACTTTTATGTTCGGATCATTTAGTAGTCATTGGGAAACGCAACAGGCTGCACACAATTGCATTGAAATGCTGTTCTCTCCAAGCAATCAAGTAAAACTCGTTGGTGCGCACTATTACGCCGGCAGGGCCATGCAAAATTCTTCGTATTGCCCAACTTTGTGCAGTCTTAACACAGTGGGCAAGGCCGTAAACAAGTGTTGTTGACAATCGCTAGACCTTTCGAAAGACATTAAGAACTAGGAATTTGCGACCAAGCTTCAGTGGACACTTTCATGTGCTGATTTTTGTGGAAAGTGAAAAAGCATCCTGCGCAGCCCATCTCAAAATGAATGTCTTATTTGATGCGTATGCATTGAAACACTGTACAAACCCATCGTATTGCTGCCACCAAAACGTGTAATTTGTGAACAGTGTATACAACCGTGTTCTTCTATCACGCTTCCCCCTCCACACGAGGCGCCATCTAGCGTCGACCCCTGGGAAATTGCGCTTGAAGTCTGTGTGGATATACGGACTACGACATTGTTAATATACACACTACTACACGTAACAATATAGAGACAAGGTTGTTTCGATTTATATGTCCCGAGTTCGAGATGGCCCACGACAGGAGAAAAAAAAAGTGGCAGATACTCTAACTCAAGTTAGGGTTAAAGAAGTTCATTGGAGAGCAGGACGTATCCAATGTTAAATATCTATGAGCCTAGCTGGCGCGATGCTTAATTTTGAACCATCTTCCTTCAGCAGAGCAGACCGATGTGATACTCAGTCGACCATGGACTACCCGTTGGCACAGGTGCGAGGTAAAACGGATAATGGCGTAGGTAGACAGTCAGTCATCCCCCGCAAATTGCAAGAAGTACCCTAAGAATGTTCATCTCATAAAATTCCCCGTTAGCAAAGGAGGTTATTCGCACTCATTTTCGGAAGCTTTGCGTGTCACCCCTGAGCCTTGAAGAGGCTCTGTCTGCCTTTCTGTAGAATGCGTCTACCCGTTTTGCCGCCAACTTGGGTCAACGGGTACTCCACGGTCTAATGGGTGAAGCATCGCGCTGCTGTGCTGAGGGAACCGGGTCCGAAACCAACCGTGGCGCCAATTTGTGCCAGAGATATAACTTTGGGTACGTGTCGCTATTCAATCAAATTATTTAACCCAAACTTGAGTTTCTGGGCACGTGTCACTGAGTATGCCATCGTCATCATAAGACTATTTTTTATGTTCACAGCAGGACGAAGGCCACTCCCTGCGATCTCCAACTGTCCCTGTCCTGCCCTACCCAATACCTCCTTGAGCCTCCAAATTTCCTAACTTCATCACCCCCACCTAGTTTTCTGCCACCCTCGACTGCGCTTCCCTTCTCTTGGTGTTCATTCTTTAACTATAATGGTCCACCGGTTATCCATCCTACGCATTACATGGCCGGCCCAGCTCCATTTTTTCTCCTAATGTAAATTACAATTTCGGCTATCCCCGTTTGCTCTCTGATCAACACCGCTCTCTTCCTGTCTCTTTTGCAATCAAAGATCGCTTGTGATCCATGTCGCGATGCTCCAGCTTCTTCTTCAACCTCTTGCAAGGCCACGGTGGAGCAGGGTGGTGCCCACCACATTCCTGCAACTGAACGTCACCACGACACACGCAGTTCAAGTTTGATTTTTGATGTTTACGTAGATGCCACTACGTCTGAATTTGGCACCTATGACGTGCAAAATGCAAATGCTGTCCCTGAACTTGCGGTTCAGTTCACGGTGTTTTTTTCTCTTTTCTGTCCTTCAGTATATTCGATAGCTACACGCGGCTGTTTTCTTTTCACTCCGAGCGGCATCAGTAGCGCATTTTCCTTCCCGTTAATCGCTACGGGAATAGCGCAACTGCAAAAGGTTGAACAGAATGTCGTCTTTATGTTCGCGCGTGTGAGTACGTCGGCAGCGCGCACATGGGCTAAACCATAGATGCCACACTCCGGACTCGCTTTCAAAGGAGTCCTCACGTAAGGAGATTCGAATATGATGCGTTGCACCTAGAATGTGTGCAACTCGGGTAGCATACAAACTGCCCCGTTCAAATTTTGGCCCTCAGGCCAATATTTGAACGGAACAGTTCAAATTCCTGACTTCTGCGACACCGATACGCATGTGTGGTCAAAGTGTCCTTCTTACGGTGGTCGGGCGCGGCCGAGCGCGTGCTGACGATAATCGGCTTCTTCTGAAATACGTAGTTCATATCGAAATTCGGAATGCAGATAGTCCCTCACTTCATCCTGTTTAGTAATTACGACAATAAATATGCGTAGTAAAAGTATGAAGAGGGACGTTTATCGAAACTCTCTTCTTGATCAATGTGGGCTTTGGGCCAATAGGAACCCTCTATGGGAATCTGCTCGTTGACGTCAAGGGGCAGCCGCCGGCAATACCGAAACGTTCGAGGCGAAGCCTTCAATGAAAAGATAGTGTTTCAGAAAATGTTGACTTCAGGCTCCGCTTGTGATCCCCACGTGCTGCGCACGGCTCCAAAATCTGGCTGAGATGTTCACAAGAGCGCGTGCTATCCTCGAAATGTGTCTTTAGCAACGCCGGGGGCTGCTTTAAGTCTCCTTTAAGTTTACTAATTTGCAAGCATTGAGCAAGCCTTAGCCGTTTTATGAGCGCTTACATATACAGCCCTCAACACTACCACGCTTTCTCTCCTTTGTTAGGTATTACAGGAAGCGATCTTAACACATTTGCATTGCGAAGGGTTAGCTCTTTCGCCCTGGTGTTATATGCACTGCGGTGTTATGTGTAGTGATGCCGAAATTGGGCAAATATGTTTAAATAAAATATTCGAAAAGGAAAAGGAGTTATTGGTGGACAAGGAATTAGGGTGCAAATTACCGGTGCCAAGTAGCAACGGCCCACCTAACATTTATGGTAAATTTAACTTGGTGCTTGGAGGGGGTCTCTATGACAGGGTATCAAATCTTTCTGGTCCTTGCAAACCCCACCTGTCTTCCTACAGTGCCGCGGAAGCCCCCCGTTGGTTTCGGTAGAGACACATTGTCCATACATACGTGGTCGCATAAATGCTAATTTCTCCACCATATTATGAATGAAAAATTTGAAAAAAAGTGAATATTACCTTGAAAAAGATTGGAGGTAGAATTTGGCGGCGCCTTGGCATTTGCCGCTTATTTTCCCCCGACCAGATTTACTCTAATGCTTTTAGCGGTAAAATCATCATTACGAGGCCTTACCTTAGTGCGTGATCAAGCTACATAATGGATAGGGAAATATACTTTGCAAGGAAAAAAAGAGAAGGCTAGCATTTTTCAATAGCAGAAAAGAATATATCTATACAAAACATATAAAGACATATGCTTCGGATATTTTACATAAATATATTTTCCTCAACGTTTGCATTTTCCCAGTACCATTTAGGAAATAAAGAGAAAATTATGTAAAGATTCTAGGGCAGTGATGGAGTTCTTGTAACGTAGCAAGAGTGCGCTTTTCTTTATGCTGCGGCTGCAACAGTGGTAGCTCGTCGTACGCTTATAGGTATGTGACATCCGTAATGGGCGCATCACTGCGCAGTTGTTACCGTACTAGCCCATTAATGTCTGGCAGGCCAGTGCACCTGCCAGATCCATATGCCACCTTAGTGTGTTCTTTTTATTTTCATAATGTGCCATTTTGATTGTATGTGCCAGTGCCGCTAGTGTTTTTCCTGTACATGAATCCAAGTGCACATGTATTTCATGAATGTCTGTTTGAAATAAACTTCTCTTTATCTGTTACAAAACACCAGATACATTCTCGGACAAACGCTTTCGGCAATGTAACTTTCAGTGGGCGCTGATATGGCTATGTCAAACGTACGTATATGGAAGGAGCCGTATCTAAAGAACACCTCTGAGTCGCACGATTACGGAGACGTCAAATTATTAAGTGCGAAGCACTTAGGGGCCCCAGCTGTCAGCGTCTCTCACGTGATCATGCTCAAGAACAAGTGCTCAAAACAGGGTCAAAAAAGTGCAGAATTGATCAAAACTGGTTTAAAGTAAACTAACATGATACATAATAGTTTAAAAGACAGTAATTGTCAAGAATTAGGCGCAATAATTAACAGAAATTTGTTAGAAACACTTCTAACTATCATCAGGAAAGGATTTGGCTCCACGTGTGTAGGGGTTTGGCTCCATGTGCGTGGCGGCTTCCCACCAGTTGTACCTTAGCACAGGTGTCAAACGGTTGATGGATTACTCAACACAAGATAAACACAGGATAAAACAAGATAAACACAAGGAAAACGCAAGGGAACACTGGCGAATCACTGGTCCTCACTTCCCTAGCTTTCACGTTGAGTGGAACTGCACTACCGCCGAGTTTACCATTGCATTAGCGCCAAGTTTTACAGCGGAGCTGCTTAGCTTTTCGTAAGTCCACTTCTTGCCGACACAAAATGTGGGCCGATCCTGGCGGTACTGAAGAAAAAGTCCAAGCGCAATGGCACATACCCCTGTGTAGTTGCGAAGGTGTTTAAGCCCGACGTTGGTATGCCGAGTGTACGCCGCGCGCTCACTCCCCGGGCAACTCTATCAGACCCTTCCGAAATAAATACCGAACCCAATCCGGCCCTCACTTTTCGAGAAATTAATGAATGATACTAATTCGACGACGCAATTTATCCTAACCCCTGTTAGAGCCTTACAAAGACCGAGGAACGCCCACTCCTCCGCCTTGACACCGAAACGCTGCTGTGCCAGCAGTTTTAAAACACTTTGATCCTGCCTGTACAAGAAAATGCCCGCACTGTGCAGTGAAGTCTCCGGACATTTTCCACATGGTGTGGGCATACCAATCAACCCCGAACCTCGTCCCAAAGCCAAACCCCACCCGGGAGAACTGGGAGGCAGCCATGCTCGGCTGCTCCGACCTGGCGAGCCTGAAGGCTCTGGTCAACCGAGGGCGAGCCGGGGCTGTTGCCAATGGGCTCCTGTAATGGGGAGCCCACCTAGTGAGTGAGGGGGAGGGGGCACTCCGGGTCACCTCAAACTTCCTCTCTGTACTTGAAATAAAGGTTTTCGGACAGAGCGCAATACCTCCTCCTGGAGATGACGTCACCGTGCGTCGCCTAGCAACGCTTCGCCCCAGCGGCGCCAACCGCGCGGAGCCTCGCCACAGCTACGTGAGCCGTGACGTCATCACGCGTGCCACCTCGCTTCTCCTTAGCTTTGCCGCGCCTTGACGTCACCGCGCTGTTCGGAGTATCCAGAGTATCGCGTCGCCGAAGCCGCGGCGAAATGGCGATTCTCAGAGTATCCGGATTTACTAGCCCGCGAAACCGAGCAAAAGCATTTGAGCGTCCTGAAGCGTCTCGATACTTTACTGACTGAGTGTTCGTAGCTTCTTGGGCTATCGATGATTATGGGGTGATCTTGCGCAAAACGTGGCCGAGTGTCAAAGCATAACCTTGCAAAAACTTACCCGAACCGAGATAAAGCTAGGTGGGGTCACCAGCTTTGGTGTTTGCCCAGTCTTCGCACCACTAGTGTGAAGCTGCCCCTACTTTTGTAGTGTAGTGGTCCTGAAGGTTCATCTTGATTGTTTTATTGCGATAGCAATTATATGGACACTCAAAAGCAGATTTCTGCCGTCGGCGTCGCCGTCACCGTGAGGTTCCGTATGACGTCATTTGGAGATGAAATCGTCGCCGATGATAAGTGGTTCTTGAGGGAAAGGGAAAGGTTGGCGCTATCTTCTGCAGCCCTTGAGGGAGCACGGCTCAGCGCCGATGATGATAAGTGGTTCTTGAGGGAAAGGGAAAGGTTGCCGCGCGCCGAACGCTGTATGTGCGAGTGAAAGGGCGCGAGGGGCGCGTCTTTCACGGGGAGTGAACGCGCGGCGGAGAACAAACGCGCGTTCTGTGCCGTGCTCGCTTAAGGGCTGCAGAAGTAGGCGTCTCTTTTCTCCTTTACAATCACCATATATGTAGAGCAAACGCGCCTTCTTCAGACGCGCGAGAGGCCGTGGGGGAGGGGGAGGGAAGGGAGGCGACGTTTAGCTGCGGCACCAAGTGCCTATTTATATCAGAGGCTCCAGCAACAGTCACCAACGCCGCACGCATTTTGAGCTAACGCGGGCAAAACGCCGATGGCGTCGACAACAGTTCTGCGTGTTGTTGCTACCAAAGCCGCTCACCTTACTTCGTATGACATTGCTGTGTTGCTATCGCATTCATTGCTTCGCCCTTAGGGCGAAACTGTTACATTTTTTTTCGACCAGCGACTAGCTTATTCCCTTGGCTGTTGATAACGGTAGTTGCGTATGTTCTTTTACCTGGGTACTTTGCAGCATCTGTATACCTCATCTTGGCGTTCCTCGAGTGTGTCTTGTTTAGCACCCGAACTCCTGTTTGTCTTCTGTTTTTGATGTGTGTTGCATGCCTGTTGCGAGGTATTGGAGCGAATGAGATGTGGTATCGGAGCAGTGGCGGTAATCGGGCTTTTGACTCTTAGTCTGCTATGAAGTTCTCGCTGTGTTCAAGTTTGCGACGTACTGCTCTGCCTGTTTGAGACAGCTTCGAAGTTAAAAAAATTGATGCTATGGCATATTGGTTGTGTTAATGTACTACAATTACGGTACATTCAAGAATATAAAGTGAAACAAAAAAAGAAGGTACCTAGGAGCATTAGGCAGGTATACGTCATATGTTCAATGATAGGAAATAATAAACAGTATAAATAATTTCAAGCTCTGGCCTTGGTTGTTCCGGAGTGTCATTTCTCGAATGTTTGGTGTTGGTGCAGTACGCGGCATTAAAACGGCTCATAGTACAGCTATGCTTCTCTAAGGAACACATAACTGACGATAAGGTCTTGCAACTTGCGTTCGCATCTAAAGCAGTGGCTGTCTGTGGCTGCTTTCAATGTTACATCATTCACTGAGATTCAATGGTAATGTATTCTTAACGCGCAGTGCCCAATGCTTTTCTTGCGCTTGGAAGAGAGGAAAGTCATTTTGGTGTCATAAATGCCCCACGGTGTCCGTGAGGTGATCTTTGTTTCTCGTAAATTGCTCAGCGTGGGACTGGCGGTTCCCTCCTCCACCCGCAATTTTCGTGCTTTCCAGGTTGTCAAATGGCGGAAAAGTGCACTCAGTATGTCAGACCATGCACAAGCACGGACCACTCCGTCTGTGCTTGTCTTCAATAAACCTATTCGATGTCAACTTGAGTAATTAGTTGTGTGCCACTGAAAATATGCCGCTCTGCAGTGACGAATAATATTTCTGAAATTTTTCCGGTGCTGAGCGGAATTGCACCAGCATCACAATGGTTCCTCCATACCAGCAACCAGACGCATTAGCTGGGTGAGCCCGAATGCGCTGGGTGTGTGCCGCTTTTCAATGAACGCCTTTCACGCCAACGCTTTACCGGGCTTTTTCATGGATGGACTAGTTCGGTGCTGCTCTTCAATGAACCTCTGGTTGACTTGGCTTACTGAGTATGTTCTGCTGACTGTGCAGCAAGAGAGAGAACAATTCTGAGCGTTCCCAAGCACCGGCGCCCCACGCTTCTGGTCTCGGAGGCCACACTCGGACTTAGCGGCAGTGCCAGTAGATGGCGCAGCGAGCCCAGAAATAAACACGAGAAAGGAGCCTGGTTGGTACACGACGCATATCTCAGGAGCCATGCATTTTGGAGGCCACGCGCAGGTTTCGTGGCTGCAGCGCTCGATGTCACCGAGTGTTCTTCAAGAAACGCGAGACAATAGCCCCGTTGTAGTACGCACCTCATGCATACTTTGTTTCGACGGTGGCAACGCGTTGTGTCAATATATGGATTCAATACTAACGCATTACCGTTAACAGTCATGATAAGATGGGTTCTGCCGCAATTTCATTTCAAAGCTTTCGTAAAATTCTAAGTGATAAACGCTTTTTATCGAGAGAGTTCAATTTCTACCGTCAGAGGCTTTGATCTACAAAATGCCGAGCGGTTGCCTAACGAGGAACTAGGCGTCTCGCAAACTTCATATGCATAACTTATGCAAATTAGTGAACATGCCTCAAGCACTTATTGGCTTGCCTTACGAAACGTCAACAGCACCCTTAAAGTAATATTTCCATAGTTGTTTGGTGATGATATCATTAATAACTTCATCAGTGATTGTGAGACATTTACTAACACCTGCGGCTGCTAGTAAACTACCGGCAAAAAATGACACATTAAGAGCCCCATCAAAGACTTTCGGTACTTCCAATTCGAGCAGCTAGTATTTTTTATAACGGATTGAATGCAGGCATCCGCAATTTTATAGCTAAATCTCAAGGCGCCTATTGAGCATGCGTGCGCGCGTTTACTGAAAGTCCTCTTGCAGCGACCTTACTCAAATTTATTCAGATGATAGCGATCCATTGCATGATAGTTCTAAAATAATTACCCTCTTCACCTCTTCAATAAAATTGTTTTGTAGGCGCAGTGCTCGGAACTACGTCAAATTGTCCATTTCGTGACGGAAATTTCACCCAGGCTTAGTGGTTGCAACCATGAAAAAGACAATTCTGTTCCCTTGAATGGCCGGAGTTGGAAAGCTTGCATTTGATCTCGTGCTTCAACTATGTGAAGTTTGGTGTTTTCTCTCATAATGCGAAGCTATATTCTCCGGGTCAATCTACTTTTTAGCATGTATCTCCAAGTTTTCGGGTTGTTGATCTCATTTGTAGGGCCATTTAACAAATTGCAGCAGTTTCACCCGAAAGGTGAAGCATCAATTGCGATAGGAAATTAGTAGAGTAAGGACAGTAGTTTTATCAGCTGTATAAACTTGAACATGCAGCAGCACCAGCAACGCGCAGAACTGTTGTCGACGCCGTCGGCGTTTTATCCGCGTTCGCACCGAACGCGCGTGGTGTTGGTGACTGTTGCCGGTGCCTCTGGGGGCGGCTCGGAGGTTTTCGACGAGATCAGAATGGGACACTCGTCGAGCAGCGTCGGAAATTATATAAATACGTATTTGGTGCCGCATATAAACGTCGCCTCCGGTCCCCCCACGGCATTTCGCGCCACGTAAGAAGTCGCGTTTGCTCTTTATATATGGTGATTGTAACGGAGGAAAGAGACGCAGCCCTTCAGGGAGCATGGCGCAGAACGCGCGTCTGCTCTCCGCCGTGCGTTCGCTCCCCGTGAAAGCGCGCGTCCCTCGCGTCCTTTCACTCGCACATACAGCGTCCGGAGCGTGGGGATGATTTCATCGCCGTTGACGTCATACGGAACCTCACGGCAACGGCAACGGCGACGACGCGCCGACGGTAGAAATCCGCTTTGGAGTGTCCACAAAATTGCTCTCGCAATAAAATATCTGCCAATGGTGCCACTTTTTGTGTACCATTGGACATATGTCACTGTCTAGGTGCCACTGAGGCTGTGCCTCAGGGGTCACTTGCTATGTACCAATCTTCAGTGACCTTTTTGACGCCAGCTTCAGTCAATCGCTATCACAACAACAAACAGCTCTTCATTACTTTTACCCACCTGAAAACTCCTCCCTCACTGCATGTTCTTGTGTGATAAGATGCCAAATGGAGTTGAGTCTTGGATATTTATGCCGGAATATAAAACGTCACACATCGTTTTATACAAAAGATGACGGAGGCATGTTTATTGAACCAATATCTGGGATAAACTAAGCTCCACAGAGGCTTATTGATGTGTTTCGTCGCTTGCAACGGTGTTACTTTTACCACGGTCACTGGATCGGTCGTGCTTTTGGAAATGCTAGTAGCAACGTTAAACACGAGGTAGCCACCGTTACGCTGTAAATGGAACCACAGTGGTCGCGGGAACTTCGTCGCAGGAACGTCGCAGGAACTTCGTGGATGACCTGCAGTCGTGTGATACATTACTCCCCAAAGTTTATAGCGGCGCCGTTGATTTTGCCACATGTTTCCGCTCAGGTTTACTTTACTGCGCTTAAAGGTAAAACATTACGATGACATACCTTGCTGCGCGATCAAGCTGCGTATATAGTGGATAGTGAAATATATTTTGCAAATAAAAAAAGAGATGACTAGCATTTTTGAAGCGCAAGAAAAGATACCTATATAAAGACAAATGCTGCGGATATTTCACGTAAATATTGTTTGATCAACATTTGCGGTTGCCCAGTACTCATTGGGAAATAAAGAAAAGATTAGGTAAAGATTCCAGGCTACCGATGGAGTTCGTGTAACGTAGCAAGAGTGCGCTTTGCGTTTTGATACCGGCTCCATTAGCATTGCCATCCCTCAGCAATCTACGAATACCACATTTATCTGACGGGAAAATATGCATGAAAGGTTACGAAAGATCAGACGTATTCTCCGACAAACGCCTCCGGCAATATAGTTTTCAGGATGTGGTTAATTGGTTGTGCGCAACGTATGTATACGAAAGGTACGGATTCTAAAAATACATTTGAGTCACAGGATTACGGATACGCTAAATAATTATTATGATGTATGCTTGTTTCAAGGCATAACGCTAGCTTTGTGCTGTAAGACCGGTGTCGTGTGTCAAGCAGTGTTTTGTGGTATCTGTTATCATGTAACCAGCGATCACAGCTGGTCGCGGCAGTTCAGCGAAGGCCAGCTCCATCAACAGCGAACGGACAAAGCAATTCTCAGGCTAAGACAACCTTTCCAGAAAAAGCGAGAAGTGTGATCGTCGAAACATTGTATTTGTTTAATGCCGTGTCGATAGAGGGACTCATCCCAACATGAAGCATAATGACTGTTTATTACCGTAGTAGCTGCGGCGGGGCGAGCGTACCGCCGCTGCGCACGAACGGTTAGCGAAGGAAGGATCTTTCGAGCTTGGCATCTTGCGTTTACATCCACCGTCGGTGACGTAAGCCTCCGGTGACGCTGCGGTGGCGCTGTTCCTTATCGGAGGAGTGGTACAGCGTGCAGCCGTGTCACGCCGGGCTAGCAAGTGGCGAGGCGGAAGCTGCGCCGGTTTGTGCGCAGTGTGTCGCCACATATTTATCCTGAGACTTCCCTCGGCCACCTACTCTTGATTTCACAAGGCAGACTAGATGCTAGCAGCGTTAGACATATAAAAATTCGCGCGTACGTACACACCATCCTTTGTTCGTTGCTTAATCTCTATGAGAGATTTCGTCTCTGCGACAGGTGTGTCGCTCTACAATTCAATATTAAATTAAAATATATATTCTGGGGTGTTAACTATCGAAACCCCGAATTCATTATGAGGCACGTCGTAGTGAATGACTCCGGATTAATTTGGACCACCTGGGGTTTTAACGTTCACCCAATGCAGGGTACGCGGGTGTTTCTGCATTTCACCCCCACCAAAATAAGGCCTCGACGGCCGGGATTTCATCCCGCACCCTCGGACTCAGTAGAGCAACGCCTTAGCCACTACACCACGACAGTGGTTGTTGCAGCATTGTCTTAGCGGCTTTACAAGGCAGGCTTTTGAAAGTTCAACTAATTTCCATGTCTTTCTTTCATCACGCGACAGAAAATTATTGTAAATGAACCGAAACTGAAAATGAACCGAAGCAATTCCGTACACATGATGTCTGCTTATTGCTGCTGTGAATTCATTTAGAGCAAGCATTTCCTCGCGTTTTTGTGCCCGAATCTAGCAGCGTGCAAACCTTATCTGAAGTTCAACGTCGTACGTGACTCGCTTCACTTGCTATTGACACCGCACTAAAACTTCGCCGCTTATTTTAAAGCGAAACTTTGTACCTCTACCAGCCAAGGGTTCTGTCGTGTCCGTCGTTGTAATCAAAAAACGATCCCGACGAACCACTAACGATTGCAGGTATAGCAGTATAGCTTACTTGAATTCAGGCATTCAGCGTACAACTAAGCACTCGTTTTCGCTAGAAAAACCACAAAAACAAGCTTCAAAGTGATGAGCCAACATGATGGATGATAAGGGCTGCGGGCAAACAACGTAAACAGGCTCGGCGCCGTCCGTAAGATTAGATTGCCGCTGTTGCAAAGCTTATGCAGCTGCTTGAAAGAGGGTTGACGTCATTCGAAACCCTTCCAGTCTAGTAACTGATTCGGTTCATTTTCTAGACTACCCCACTATGGGGTAGTCTAGTAGTGTATATCACACCGATCATAAAGCAGTAGTGAACATTGTTGTGAAGTAAATAATAATAAAGGCCGTGGTTAAAGTTACGTTGTAGTGTGTGAAATATCAAGTGCGCCGCAGTCACCGTGAGGGTGGCGTAAAAAGCTTCGCTTTCCAACCACCTTCACAGGGTGGATTGGCGGGCAATTTTTTGAACGGCGTACACGTACTCGGTGTTGCATAATTCCTTGCCTTTACGCAGCGTGCCACCCCTGAAAAAATCTTCGGCGCCAGATATTCGCTGCAAGCCGTGGTACAACACAACCGAAAGTGGCGGGTCCATATTGTAAACGTGCTTTCCGAAGCAGACGACCGAGCTTGGCACTACCCAGTTTCGGATTGAGGGTGCTTTTTAGCAGCATTTTTGCAGCGCTCCCTGGGCAACGCAGGAGCCCCATATAGCCACAAAGACTGTCTTGTATCGGCCCAGCAGAGTACGAAACTCGTCCACTGAATGTACCGCGGCTATGAGTGTAAGAGGCAACCCTCGATCGCTTTCTATCGGTTCTTTCTTAACGTTAGTCAAGAGACAGGAAGAGAGCGGTGTGGATCAGTCAACAAACGGGAAACAGAACAATCACCGCCCAATTATTAGAAGCAGAACAATCACCGCCCCTTCCACTGCATGAAGATGGTCGAACCGCGAAGCTTTGAACGGTGTTACTTGCGGGGGATGGCACGCGTCGTCGTCCGCGGGCAACGACGTGGATAGGGCGTTGCGGGGGCGGGGACGCGTCGGCGGCCACGGACGACGGCGTTCCTAGCGCGTTCTTCCCGCTTCGTTGTCAATAAACGTTGTCAATCAATTTTCGGAGTCAACTCGCACAGTGATCTTTGTGTAGTTCATTTACAGCTCCAATAGTAGCCTGCATTCACAGAGTGGAATGGCTGCGATTTTTAAAATCGAAGCTTTCTATGTCTCACTGATTCGTACTTGAGCGCCGAAAAAACTTGCCAATTCTAGCGGCCAATGCCCTGGCCAAACGTCAGCGAAGAGCCTCCGACCCTGATATTAGTGCAAACGAAGCGGAACGCCTGCGACAACGTCGTCTTGCCCTCCAGGAGCACGACAACGATGGTGCACGCCTCGGCAAAGCTAGCGTCAACTTCACCGGTGCGATGGCAAGGTTTCAACGCGAGTTTCATCAGCATTGTTCGACGGAAACCACGCTGCTACAGCCAAAAGGAAATAATCTTAAAAAACCTTTCAGACCGTAATTTAACGCTGGCAGTATACGTAGATTTATCGAAAGCCTTTGATTCATTACAGCATGAAATACTACTTGATAAATTGCAGTCATACGGTGTATACCAACGTTTATAGATACTTTTTCGAAAAAGTATCTATAACGTTGGTGTACACGGCATTGCGTATGACCTCCTAGCTTCTTACTTAGGGCATCGTAAGCAATACGTATCAGTAGGAACATGTTCAGATATTAAATGCATCAAGATGGGAGTACCTCAGGGCGGCATATTGGGGCAACTTTTATTTTGTGTTTACATTAACGGCCTACACTATTTTACCTTAAATCCACATGTAACATCAATTTGCTATGCTGATGACACCACAATATTAATCACCGGTAAAACATCTGACGATATACAAAAGATATCTGATGAAACAATGCCGCTGTTACTAGAATGGACGAAGTGCAATTCCTTACTTATTAATACCGCAAAAACAAAAGCAATACTCTTCAGACTAAAAAATAAAGTTGAAAACTTGCCATTCATTACACTTGGTCACAATGTGATTGAAATAGTAGAATGCATGAAAGTGCTTGGTGTATATTTTTCAAGTACTTTACCTTGGGATGACCATATCCGCGAAACTCATAAAAAGATTGTGCAATACTGCGGGTATGCTAAACAAATGTAGACATATCATTCCTCAACGTATAAAACTACTACTACATAACTCGATAGCCCTTTCTTATTTATCCTACGCCCACCTAGTATGGGGCACAACAACAAAAAACGAATCTAAACCGACTGTTCCTAATTCAAAAGAAGTTTATGACAATAATTGCAAACGTCCCATATGATTTTCACCCGCAGCAACTCTTTAAAAATTTAAGGTTATAAATGTCCATTATTTTTATAATTATCGTTTACTCCAGACGTACTGTTCCGCCACAAAAAAGAACAACTCGTTTTAGAGCGACATTTCATAATTAAAAGAAAATATTGCCGTAGACACTACGCGTCACCACAATATTTGGCACATACCTACTGCTCAAAACAACTGTGTGAAACAATCAATCGCTTTTACTCTTCCAACTCTGCTCAATAATCTTGCCAACAAATCTGTAGATGTGTCGCAATTGTCCAAAAACAATGCGAGATCAGTTTCTGTGAACTGTGTTGCATTTATATATATATTTTCTTGTATTTGCTCATTAATCTGAAGCTTTCCTTTGTATTTTGCAAAATGCTTATGTTAGCTTGTGCAAACATTATCTGTACATATGTGTAAAAGCAGTTATTTGTACGAAAATTGTTTAATAACTGCTGCTGCTGCTGCTGTCTAAAGGGGCAGCCACCTCGTCAAGCTACTACTCTCAGGAGCATTTCGTGGATACTCCTTCTTTGTGTATTTGTTCAAGGAGAATAAAATTCAACTCAATTCAATTCAAAAGTTTCTCAACAGGAACTTCGGAGCCAGCTCCAGTGTGTTACACGGGTTGTGGTTCGAGTACAACGTGGTGCTCGTCAGTGCAATTCGTTTCGGGGGACACCAAAGAAACACACGACAAGCTTCGCTTACCACCATTTGCTCGACAAGGGGCGGGCTTGTGATTTTTTTTATTGCGATAGCAATTATATGGACACTCAAAAGCAGATTTCTGCCGTCGGCGTCGCCGTCGCCGTCGCCGTGAGGTTCCGTATGACGTCAATGGAGATGAAATCGTCGCCGTGCGCCGAACGCTGTATGTGCGAGTGAAAGGGCGCGAGGGGCGCGCTCTTTCACGGGGAGTGAACGCACGGCGGAGAACAAACGCGCGTTCTGCGCCGTGCTTTCTTAAGGGCTGCAGAAGTAGGCGTCTCTTTCCTCCTTTACAATCACCATATATGTAGTAGTAGAGGTTCGGGGTGGGAAAAGATGCATATTTCTGCAGCCCTTATAGGGAGCACGGCTCAATATATGTAGAGCAAACGCGCCTTCTTCCGACGCGCGAGAGGCCGTGGGGGAGGGGGGAGGGGGAGGGAAGGGAGGCGACGTTTAGCAGCGGCACCAAGTGCCTATTTATATCAGAGGCTCCGGCAACAGTCACCAACGCCGCAGGCATTTTGAGCGAACGCGGGCAAAACGCCGACGGCGTCGACAACAGTTCTGCGCGTTGCCGGTGCTGCTGCATATCCAAGTTCATACAGCTGATAAAGCTAATATCATTACTCCGTATAGCTCTCTACAAATTTGCTATTGCAATTGATGCTTCGCCTTTCAGGTGAAACTGCGACAACTTTTTTACTCTAATGCGTTTAGCGGTAAAATGAGTACGATGACATAACTTAGTGTGCGATCAAGCTACGTAATGGACACAGAAATATACTTTGCGAAGAAAAAACTTGGCTTGTTTTAATAGCAAAAACGAAAATACCCATATAAAGACGTACGCTTCGGATATTTTACATTAATATTTTATCACCATTTGGATTCGCCCACTACCCTTTGGGAAATAAAGATAAAATTATGTAAAAATAGCAGAACACCAATGGCGTTTCTGTAGCGTAGCGAGAGTGCGGTTTTCGGTTCTCTACCGCCTCCATTGGCAGTCCAGGACGACTTCACCGGTCGAGTGCCACTACAGCGTTAGCTACGTTTTGTGGTGCTTCCGCAACATTGCAGAACGATCCCGGCAGACAAATAGAGCAATGTACCCCAGAGTGCGCAAACTAACGGTGATAATATGGGGTCATCTTGAAGAACAGCTCTTCAAGCTCGGTGAAGCCGAGTTTCTTGGCCGCTGGTCTACGCGGTACCTAACGGTGTCTCGAGGCAAAGTTTTGCTGCAGCCAGAATAATGCCCAAACTTTGTTTGCCTGAGTAGAAACTGTACCTGTCTGTGCTTCGGATGTCGTTCATGAATCCGAGGCTGACATTTATGATTTTGCATGTACACTGTCGTAGTGTTTGTGATGTGTGGCAAAAGTTAATGTCAAGCAGACGCCATTTACTGTTTTGTTTGCTCATATGTTCTGTTTATATGAAGTACGATGTATTGCATGTGTGGTACGTTATATTGCATTGTATACGTTCATACAACAGTTGTACGCGTGCCTACGGGTAAATAAATTTCCTTGTCAGCCACATTTAAGTCACGTGATAGTAGCGTTAAGGATTTACAAAACAGGAGCACTCATTCTCAGGCAATCGCTTTCGGCAATGTAAATTTCAGTGCGCAGTGACAGGGCTATGTCAAACGTATGTATTTGAAAAGAACCGTGTCGAAAGGTGACGTCTGAGTCACACGATCACAGAGACGTCAAATTATTGTTATGTGGTAGGCTTGGTTGAATGCATAAAGCTAACTCTGGGCTGTCAGACCTAGTGTTGTGTATCAATCAGTGTTTTATGGTATCTGTTGTCAGGTAACCACGCGTACGTACACATCATCCTTAGCTAGTTTCCTATTCTCCGTGAGGCATTGCTTTTATGCGGCAGGTGTGCCTCTCTATATATATAAATGGCAAAGTTCCACTAATTTGCATGCCTTTCTTCACCACGCAAAAAAAGACCTTATCACTGTAACTAAACTAACTGACCGCTGGCGTATCGCAGCTGTGACATTAGGCTGGTAAGCGCGAGGTCGCAGTTTGATAGCGACTGCGGTGGCTGCATTCTGATGGCGGCATACGCTCTAAAGAAATTGACGCTTATCTAAGCGTGCGTTTGCAGTAATTTGTACACGCTTAATCTACTACGAGTGATCAGCAACCCCTCTTCACGATTAGCAGGCATGATATATGGACCCCTATTCACACGGTTATTATGGCATGCCCACATAGCTTCCTGACATTATCACATAATTCGGTTTCAGTAACAGGGAGGAAAAGCGTGTATTCCACGTCGCGGAGCGTCTAGAAGCAAGGAGCAGAGAGTGGCGCGCTCCGAGCGCTGCCAGTAGAAATGTTTCCGTCACGATACGACGATATCATCACTCGGGCGATTCCACGGCGACTGCAGAAGTGGCACCGTGCGCTCTCTCCCGCGTTCCGGTGCGCGCCCGGTTGCAGCGACCGATCGAGCAGGCTGGCAGGTAAAAAAGGACGCGCGTGCGCCGTACGAGCTCTCGAACTTAGGCGCGCAGCCGTGAGAAGGTGCAACGATGCAGTTTAGTCGCCGCTCCACTGGTCTCTAGAATTTTGCACTCCACTGTACGGAATACCCTTCCTTTCAAGTTATAGTTGTTTCGATTAGGTTAGCTGGTATTCGCTACATAACTGCATAAAAAGCTTGCTTACCTTTCCTTCCCTCGGAAGCGGACAAAAGGGGCCCTGCTGTCCCTTCCCGTGTTGGTCCACCACAGATCCTGCGCAGAACTTCTTGTGGCCTATCTTCTCTTATTCATATATCGCCGGAGTATTGGCCAATGCAGTAAAAAAATGTTGCAGCGCACAGTAGAAGGCAAAGGCCCGCACTTGTGCAGAGGTGCAGAGAGCGGCAAGAGCAGACGACTGGAATGGCAGCCGAAGCGATAAGAGCAAAAGCGCCGCCCGTTGGCGCAACAAGCGAAGCGACTAAATAGAGATATAGCACGCCAAAGAAGAAAATAGAAAAAAAAACACTTTGTTTCGACACATAATTTCATCACTTTATTGCTATGTAGGATGAAAAGATAGAGCCATCCAAAAGTTACTGAATTTTTCTTTGGCTTCCAGTGTCATGGCGACGCTTTATTTCCGATAGCGAAACTAGCCCCACTGTCCATCCACTGCTCAAGTGCGTCGGCTTTCATACATGACTCGTGTATGAAAGCCGCGTGTATATACCGGCGTGGCTTCCAGAAAGTACCACACAATTCGTGTCGCGCATACAATCAGATTACAAAAAAATCACAGCATGTCCACGGGGTGAATGATGATGAGTGGGCGAAGCTCCGGAGGGAATCATAGGATCTCCCGCTTAAGGGGACGCTAGCACAAACGCGTTAGAAACGTGCAGTACTCTCTAGTAAGGGGGAGCGGCCACAGCGTCTTACGCAGCCATTTACACGTGCCTGAACGTGCACCGCGTTTGCCGACGCCATCACATGACTGCTGAGAGAGTGTACCCCCCGTATTCATAAACGCTCCTCGACTTGAACTTGACTTGCCACCGCCTTGGGCGGCGCGTTCGAAACGCGTTGAAGGTAAGGCGGAGAGGCCACAGCGTCTTACACCAGCTTCTTACATGGGCCGTAACGCGCTAGCACAAACGCGTTAGAAACGCGCTAGAAACGCGGCCTTTCGTTAATGTTGGGTATTTATTGCCATCGTGGTGCGTGTGTCTATGTGCGCTCCGTGGCGTAGTGGTTAGCGCCGCGCGTTCGGAAGCGAGGGGTCCCTGGTTCGATTCCGCGCTACGGACAGAACTTTCGGAATTTTTTTTTCATAAAACGCCGGAAGCGTTCTCCAGAAGCCGGAAGCTGGCTTTCGGAACCGGAAGCGGAACCGGAAGTGGAACCGGAAGCGGAAGTCGGCTTCCGGTTATACTATACGTGTACATATATATGTATATATGGGTATACATACATATACGGACACACAACGCCATCTATTGAGCAATTCATAGAACTAGACGAGGCTACCTACTACGACGGGGACGAACGGGTGCCGCTATAAGGAGCTTCGCCCCTAAAAGCTTTCGTGACCACAACCAACGGATAGAACTGTCGATAACATTCGAGGCACTTATGATAGACGCAGGCGCGTCGTGCGCCGAGATTTGATGTTTAGCGTTTGTTGGCCGATGAAACGCAATGACCTGAAAATGATAAAGAATTCAACAGACGTGTTACTATGCCGCCATGTCGTAGCGATCGTCGGCACTGCGCTTTTCTCTTTCATCCTTCGCTGTTTTGCTCGTTCACTCGGTTACGCCATCGACGCTCGCCGCAGGAACGGGCCATTAAGAGCTGCGCTCAAAACGGGTGTTTCCACGAGCACCTATAGCAGAGAAGAGAGAGAAAAGTCATAAGGGAAAGGCAGGGAGAATAGCCAGGCTGAGCCCGTTAGGCTACCCTGCACTGCGGAAGCGGGAAAAGGAATTGAAAAAAGAGAAGGAAGAAAGAACTTCGCAACTTGCACATTTACACAGTCATCGCTGATCTTCGTCACAGGCGGTCATACAGGCACTTCAAAAAAAAAATGTCACAGTTTCGCCCTAAGGGCGAAGCAATGAATGCGATAGCAACACAGCAATGTCATACGAAGTAAGGTGAGCGGCTTTGGTAGCAACAACACGCAGAACTGTTGTCGACGCCATCGGCGTTTTGCCCGCGTTAGCTCAAAATGCGTGCGGCGTTGGTGACTGTTGCTGGAGCCTCTGATATAAATAGGCACTTGGTGCCGCAGCTAAACGTCGCCTCCCTTCCCTCCCCCTCCCCCACGGCCTCTCGCGCGTCCGAAGAAGGCGCGTTTGCTCTACATATATGGTGATTGTAAAGGAGAAAAGAGACGCCTACTTCTGCAGCCCTTAAGCGAGCACGGCGCAGAACGCGCGTTTGTTCTCCGCCGTGCGTTCACTCCCCGTGAAAGACGCGCCCCTCGCGCCCTTTCACTCGCACATACAGCGTTCGGCGCGCGGCGACGATTTCATCTCCAAATGACGTCATACGGAACCTCACGGCGACGGCGACGCCGACGGCAGAAATCTGCTTTTGAGTGTCCATATAATTGCTATCGCAATAAAAAAAAGTTGTCGCAGTTTCACCTGAAAGGTGAAGCATCAATTGCGATAGCAAATTTGTAGAGAGATATACGGAGTAATGATATTAGCTTTATCAGCTGTATAAACTTGGACATGCAGCAGCACCGGCAACGCGCCGAACTGTTGTCGACGCCGTCGGCATTTTGCCCGCGTTCGCTCAAAATGCGTGCGGCGTTGGTGACTGTTGCCGGAGCCTCTGATATAAATAGGCACTTGGTGCCGCAGCTAAACGTCGCCTCCCTTCCCTCCCCCTTCCCCCCCTCCCCCACGGCCTCTCGCACATCGGAAGAAGGCGCGTTTGCTCTACATATATGGTGATTGTAAAGGAGGAAAGAGACGCCTACTTCTGCAGCCCTTAAGGAAGCACGGCGCAGAACGCGCGTTTGTTCTCCGCCGTGCGTTCACTCCCCGTGAAAGAGCGCGTCCCTCGCGCCCTTTCACTCGCACATACAGCGTTCGGCGGCGCGCGGCCACGATTTCATCTCCATTGACGTCATACGGAACCTCACGGCGACGGCGACGGCGACGGCGACGGCGACGCCGACGGCGACGGCGACGCCGACGGCAGAAATCTGCTTTTGAGTGTCCATATAATTGCTATCGCAATAAAAAACGCAGCACCGCCTTTGTAGCCTTGTACACAGCAGACGCATGAGGCCACGGGCCCAAGATCTTCTCCTCCGTAAAAATGTTTAAAGCTTGCCTGTACCAGATGGTCAAATTCTAATTGATGAGCTAGTCTACTCGATGACGCGGGCATTACTTGCACAAAAATTTACATGCTTGTTTCAACTAATTAAGAAAAAGCACTAATTAAGTTTTAACTAATTACCTTATGGCCCATATTGCAGTTTACAAATTCTAACCATGCAGTTCGCAATGCGGATCCACATGCAACAAATTCTCCGGATGACACCACTTTCAAGATAATAATTCCCGAACTTTGCGGAGAAATGCATTCATAACGCCGAGCGTATCCCGCGAAACCCTACCTCACGATTGACTTGTCAACGCTGTCGTCTGCCATTAATTCCCGGCACGCAATGCGTATACCGCTATTTACCTCATAACACAGTGCGGCCAATAGCTGAGGAGAAGAAATGGTATGTGGTTTCAGGCATTTGATGAAATTTATTCCTAAAAAAGTATGCGCAACTCTCAACCCTGCTGCTTGGAGATATGGCCGACGTGCATATGCAGACGAACGTTTCCAGCAAATTTAACTGACATCCGCAGAACTCGAAAAATTGCCGGAGTTGACATTAAACGGAAACGATTAAGCCCAGAAGAATCAATGTAGTTAAGTATTCAGCGTTGGTGGTATCTAAAGGATATACTAATGTAATATCCTGTTAACTTTTATTTCTTTTTAATCGGTAATGCTTTGCATCAGCTATTCTGAAATCGGCTCAATATACTGAAGGCTGTGGCCAATGTACTAACCACAGTTCGCAGTGGTTAAAAGAAATGAGAATACAGCGTACCATAATATTTTTTTTCTTTCAAATGTAATTACGTAAGGAGATGCCGGTGCCACCTACAGTCAATATAGATAAATGTGTGGTAAATACTGAATAATTTATTACGTACATACATGTCAAGTAACGTCTTCATCAAACAATTAGGGCGCTTGTCGTAACAGTTAAATTGAACCGGCGACTAGCCCTCTTTACGCTGTGCCCCGCACCAAACTTTCCTTGGAATTAATCTGAGTTGCACTTAACAGTGCTTCAAGAAGCCCTGCGTCCAGTAATGCTGGACAAAGTGGAACATCCTTGTATCTTGAGACAGATTTTGAGGATGAATACACCAGAAGTAGTTCTGGTCGGGCAATTTCTTCTGAGGGGACCTGTATTGACGCTGACCGTATAAGCTTCTGCAATTGAGGCACGAGCGTACAAGCAAATAAATAAAAACTTATTAGTAGATCTTTATTATTTCTCTAGCTAATAAAAGATTACTAACAGTACATTTCTACAAGAAAAACATATTATCTCCACTGCATTGTTTCAAGCAATTTTCATTTTCAGCTTGAACCGCGTGGGATATGGACGGGTGATTATCTTACTATATTGGTGCCATATAACAACAGTGTAATATCCCTTGTTTATTCGCTTTCGGCAGTAAGAGTTTATTGATCATTTTTCAGATTTTACAGGCCGTGTTACTTTGTGAGCGGGACGAATAGCCCTTATTGCTTTGGTGTTAGGATATTATTTGCGAAATATGTTTACTAGATAACTCAAGAATGTTTTCGTTTAATACGCTTTCAGCGGGTTTAGAAACATACATGTGCTTGCGGAAGCTGTAATTTCCTCCACTAAGAGTAGGCAATCAATATGCGCTGCGCTCCCTGACGCTCTTTCCATCATAAGACAAACTCGGGCCGGGTTCGGTGGTAGGAAGCAGCCACAGCATGGATAGCTGATGTCCTGTTCACTTATAGATAGCTCTGTAGCACTCACTCTGTTTTGAATCATTTGTGCTATAAAGTAGTGTAAGTAAAAATGTGTAAATAGCGGCATCCGACTTCCCACACTGTTGCGTAAGTTCCTATACAATTTTGAACGTGAAGAGCATGTGGTTAAACAGCATGGAAGCTTCACCAATTGCCAACGGAGGCGGTATTGAAATGAAAAGCGCACTCTTGCTACGTTACACAAACTCCATGGCTGCCCTGGGATCATTACATAAGTTTATCTTCATTTTACAAAGGACACTGGGCACACCCAAACGGTAATCGAATGATACCTACGTAAAATATCCGCTGCACATGTGCTTATTCTCACATTTTCTTTCTTAGTAATGAAAAATCCTAGTCTTCTGATTTTTATTTGGAAAATAAATTTGCTTATTCTCTATGTAAGTTAATAGAGCACTAAGGTATGACGTCGTAATGGTTCTACCGTTAAACAATTACAGTCGCAGCCGGATATCTCGCACTCACATATATTGTACAAAATTATTACGCATAACGAACGGCACTAAAATCCACTTGAAAATTTTATTGCCATATCAATTATATGGACACTCCAAAGCAGATTTCTGCCGTCGGCGTCGCCGCCGCCGTTGCCGTCGCCGTCGCGATGAGGTTCCGTATGACGTCAATGAAGATGAAATCGTCGCCGCGCGCCGCCGAACGCTGTATGTGCGAGGGAAAGGGCGCGAGGGACGCGCGTTTTCACGGGGAGTGAGTTTGGCGCTGAGCCGTGCTCCCTCAAGGGCTGCAGAAGATAGCGCCAACCTTTCCCTTTCCCTCAAGAACCACTTATCATCATCATCGGGGAGTGAAACCACGGCGGAGAACAAACGCGCGTTCTGCGCCATGCTCCCTCAAGGGCTGCAGAAGTAGGCGTCTCTTTCCTCCTTTACAAACACCATATATGTAAAGCAAACGCGCCTACTTCCGACGCGCGAAAGGCCTTGGGTGGGAGGGGGAGGGAAGGGAGGCGACGTTTAGCTGCGGCACCAGTGCCTATTTATATCAGATGCTCCGGCAACGGTCACCAACGCCGCACGCATTTTGTGCGAACGCGGGCAAAACGCCGACGGCGTCGACAACAGTTCTACGTGTTGCCGGTGCTGCTGCATGTCCAAGTTCATACAGCTGATAAAGCTACTATCATTACTCCGTATAGCTCTCTACAAATTTGCTATCGCAATTGATGCTTCGCCTTTCAGGTGAAACTGGGACAACTTTTTGGGATGAAATTTTTGTTTGATATAATGAATTATCTATATATTGAACTTTTTTGTGATCCCCTTCAGATTCGATATATGCGGGTACGACTGTAGATTCAAATCCGAGGTAAGAAAGGCGCCGCCACAAATGCACCGCCATATCTCTGCGACTAAATTTTGTAACGCTAAAAAAATTTTTTATTCATTAGTTGATTCATTAATTATAAAAAAATTGATTCATTATTTATTTGAAATTTTTGCTGGCCGTTTTAAAACGTTGAAACACGGTTATGTACTTTTATAGGACAGGTGCAACCAAGCTTGAAATACAAGAGTATAAAAGTTTAATGAAAGATTATCTTTGACTTCTGAAAGACTTAATATAGTTGATACTAGTGCATTTTGAAAAGTGGAACAAGATATGTTATAATATGGCACTTAGTGTTGTATCAAACAAGAAACATCGCACTAGTGTAACTCTGTACAGTACAGTTAAACAAGAAATAAGAAATATGCCAAAAGCGAAAGGTGAAGTCTAACTGAAATGTGCAAGAATCTGCAACATACACGGTAAAATAAAATTACTCGTTTAAGATTTCAGACCACGTGCTCTTTTCTACAGAGCGAAGGAATGTCAATTGGATAGGATGTTTAGGTGAAAGTAAAACCTTCTTTTAATGGCCAGACAACCGGCATGCGAGAATAGATGTTCGGACGCCATATATTTATTTGCTGGGATCGGCATGAACTAAAGAGCTATGTCATACGCATGCTCCAAACCGGAGCGCATCCCGTGCCACGTGTTTAGTGGACTGGAAGAGTCACGACGATCAACGACTTGGTTGCGTGCCTTGAATTGCGAGGGTATTTTAATCCTCCGGCTTCGTGCAGCGTTGAGTCGTGTGCGGTGTGGGGGAAGAGAGGGGAAGCGCTCGGCTAGGCATATCTCGGTACTCGGCCGGAAAGCAGTCGACAGTCGCTCTACCACAGCTGCCCAGTCACTGCCCGTGCGCCGCCATTCCAGTACGATGTCGAAATTTTCGCCCCACTCCAGTCGAACTCTCGAAAATGATTAATCGAACAGGCCTAATCGATTAACCCGATCAAATGAAAGGTGGATGCATCCATGAAGATTATTCGTTTTGCGGGACACATTTATTCGATGAATGTGTTAATCATTCATCGATATTACCAACCCTAGTGTGGACAGCGCGTAAAAATAATTCCGTCTACTTTGCGAGAAGATCGGGTTGCTATTTATTAAAATTTACTTAAAGCCGGGCTAAATGTGTATTCCAAGCTACCCAGACTTTCACCTCATGAATTGTAACAGGGTTAGTGTGTCTTGCTCTTCGTTCGTAATTTGGTAGAAATTTTCAGGCAGTGACTTGTCACGTTTCTCACTCGGTAAAGTTCCTGGGTGTGGTCACTATGAACATTTCCTGCTTAATTGGTTGTGGGTGTGCTCCGTTCTGATAGATTTGTTCTTGCTGCGCGCAGGGCTTGAAACATAACTGTTTTGAACATTGCAATACCTTGTAGAAAAGATTCATGGTCCGCAAGAGTAAGGGAGTTACTAACGATAATGCAATATTCAGCTTCGACCATTCGTGTGCTGTCGGTGTAGTCCGTCATTTATCGTGCGTGTGAAGTGCGCATATATTCAAGTGTGCACCCATTCGACACACAATTAGTGGCGTCATGTAGCAACGGCACACCTAACATTTATGATGAAATTAACTTCGTTGCTTCGAGCGTATTGTATTGCTCTATAGTAGGGGTATACCCAAGCATTGCTCGTACTTTGCAACTCCACCTGCCTTCGTAAAGTGCCGCGGAAACCTCCCCTTGGTTTCGGTCGAGACACATTGTCCGTACATATGTGCTTGTTTAAATGCTAGTTGTGCCATCATACTACGAATGTATTTACCTTGACACAAACTGGATGTAGCATTTGCCGGCGCGTTTGCGGTTGCCACTTATGTTACTCTGACCTGATTCACTCTAATGCGTTTAGCGGTAAAAGCTTTATTACGAGGCGATACTGTAGTGCGCGATCAAGCGACATAGTGGATAGCGAGGTATACTTTGCAAAGAAAAAAGAGAAGACTAGCACTTTTCAATAGTAAAAAAATAATTTATTATTATAAGGACATACGGTGCGGATATTTCGCGTAAATATTATTAATCACCATTTGCATTCGCCCAGTACTTATTTGGGAAAAAGGGGAAAAATTAAGTGAAGATGCCAGGGAAACAATGCAGTTTGTGTCACGTAGCAAGAGTGTGCTTTTCGTTACCCTGTTGGCTCCATTGGCAGTGCAAATTTGAACGCCGCCTAGTGCTACAATAATCTCACGTGAAAACATGTTTAAAAGTTGAGAAAACAGGAGACCTATGCTCGGTCAATTACTTTCGGCTATGGAACTTTCAGTGCTCGGTTATTTGCCTGTGTCAAGCGTACGTATGCGAAATGAGCCGTATCTACAACAGACCTCTAAAGCACCCGATCACGCTGGTACGCAGCGTGATCGGCCAATTTATAGACTAAGTAACATCGACAACCTTATTTCCCAGCAAGTGGGAACCAAGACCAGGAAGTGGCGTGGGGCCTGTGCGCCGAGCATTCAAAGAGCTAACTGATTGTGGAGCGAGAGACGTATGCGTGCGCTCGTGGCCTAAAGGTTAGAGCACCAGGCTGCTGGGCTCGACGGTCTACGTTCGATGCCAAAGCCGGCCACACATAGCTTTCTTTTTACGAAAGCGAGCCCAAACAAGAACCTACCTACCGCCAAGTGACAATGATGAGGCAAAGAATGCTTCGTAATAAAGTTTTCAAATGTAGCCTTCATATACGAGTCCTAATTATTATATGCTGGACTGAACGGCTACACATCAAAAAAAACAACTACGAAAATCAACACAAATTACCCAAGAAATTACCTATTCAGAAACTCTCAATGGTATTATCGTTGTGCAAGTGTTGAGCGAACTCAAAGACTTTTGAAATTTTGTTGAAAGTCCGTTGATTCAACAATTACCCAACAATACGTCAATGGTAAAACAACAGTCATTTTTGTGCGGGATGGTCTCAATATCGGGCTTCTCTTCCAGAGGTCCTGTGTTCGAATCCTACCATCGGACAATTTTATAAACGCTTGAAAGCGAAACTTTATATGTCTAAGCGAAATCGCCTGTGTATAGAAAACTATCATCATCAGCATTGCCTCGAGCGTCGTCGTCTTCTTCCGCAGCTGGCTGCGTTGCCGCTCATAACTCCAGCGTACAATTTCACTTCTCTTCTGTCGTCGTAATGTAGAGGCCACGTTTACGCCGGTATGAGCCATTGTTTAAGGGGCTAAGAGCCATTCGTTGTCTCACGTTATGAACATATTAAATCTTGAAGCAATTTAAATTCGAAGAATCGCATTCGACAACGGCGGGCGAATGCTGCTAACCACGCCGCCGAGCAAACTTGATACACCGAACGCAAGCGACAATGGCGGACTGCGGTCGTACCGTCTGTGACGTCGTTCTCTCCGTCGCAGCCGAACGTGTGTGTAACCTCATAATTATGAAATACTTTAATGAACCCTGGTATAACCCAGTGATAAACATCGGGGCCACACGTTTCATCCTCGCTGGTTAAACTTCTTCACGGAGGGGAAGGGTAGACGAATTTCTTTTTATCGTGTGATTATTTATTCTATAATAATTGTATCAAACGAGGCTACACTTGGCTCTTTACTCTACGGCTACACCGTATTGGAACCTCCGTTGCGCTCAGACTACCAAAGCGCTCCCTGTCGGCGCTCGTTAGTCTCTCAATCCAGTACTTGACTTCCCGGCTCCTAGATAGTGGTGCTGGAGCCGACGCCACACCCGTTACATCCGTTGCAGGAAGTCAGTCCTGAAACCCGCCATAACACACTTTCGGGGTAAAATATTGTTACGGTGAAGGGAAAAAAGAAGGTGACGCGAACGAGAGGAAGACGAAGACTCTGGCCGTTGCCTGAACGCATATTCCTTCGCTTGTAAATATACGTCCTTCTACACTCGTGGGCCTGCTTTCTTCCTGCAACATTTTGGTGGAGGTGCGGGGTACAATCACGGAACTTCGCAGTGGACGTCATCTATCTGCCGCCACAATGGCAAATCAACCGACAGAACCGACAACGCCTCAGCAGTCCACGCCAACGGTCATCCTCACTCATCTGCGGGACCCGGGGACATTTTGTGGCACGGACAACACCGACGTCGAGGACTGGCTTACGATGTACGAACGAGTGTGCGACAACAACAGGTGGGATCCAACAATGATGCTAGCAAACCTCATGTTTTATCTGACAGGAACGGCGAAGCAATGGTACGATACGCATGAAGCTGACCTAACCAGCTGGGATGTCTGCAAAGAAAAAATGCGTGACCTGTTTGGCAGACCTGTCGGTCGTCAGTTGGCAGCAAAAAAAGAACTTGCATGCCGCGCTCAGACGTCCACAGAATCCTATGCCGTGTACATACAGGATGTGCTGGCTCTCTGCCGCAAGGCTGATAACACCATGACCGAGGCGGACAAGATTGGTCACATACTAAAAGGTATTGCAGACGACGCCTTCAATCTCCTGATGTGTAAGGATTGTGCCACTGTGGATGCAATTATAAAGGAGTGCCGGCGCTTCGAACAAGCGAAAGGCCGCCGAGTCCCTCAACATTTCGACAGGCTGCCCAATACCGCCGCGACATCTTCGTGCGCAGACCCGCCGCGGTTCGTTCAGCCGACAGGATCAGAAGATCTAACGCGTATCGTTCGCCGTGAGCTTGAGGCCATGGCTCCGGCTCCAATTCGTTCCGACTGTCGGGAAAGTGTGCCCGCTATCTCGCTTATACAAGCGGTCGTTCGGGAAGAAATAGCGAGTTTGGGCATTCCATCTCTCTGCTCGGTCCGCCATACGAACACCTACCAGATTTCTCCGGCCGCTCGCTCCCAGACGCAAAGCTTTCCGCCACTCCGCCGCAACCCCGCTGACTGGCGCACACCGGATGACAGACCCATCTGTTTTAATTGTTCCGGTATTGGACACATCGCCCGTCATTGCCGTAATCGCTGGTCGTCGTCTCCTCGG